>NC_070628.1:3770206-3875170 GCF_947347685.1 Pleuronectes platessa | reverse complement strand
GTGCAGTATAGAGTCCTTTGTACTTATTACAGCCGTTAACAATATGAGCAATGGATTCTAAATGTTGGTTGGGATTAGAATGCATATATAAGGAGTAATAAATGTCCAGTACCGTGTATCAACCAAGATACTTATCAAACACAAGACAAAATAATACAAGGTTTGATATTATACAGTCCAACCATGAACTTCATTATAAACCTTATTAAACTTTATTGTTAATAACTATACAAAAATACAACAATCTATAGAGAATGCAGATCCACACATTTCATTGTTTATTCTGTAGAATGAATGTTTTCAAATCAGCAAAACTTAAACAGGGCTTTAGTTTTTCACAGCCTCTTTTTCTTTCCTTCTTCTTTTCCCCCAAGTTTTCAAATCAGCAAACATCAGCTCAGAAACTGAAAGGCTCATATTTACCTGACGATATCATCAGCCAACTGAAAATTAAGATAAGATAAAACTTTATTAATCCTGAAGGACATTCTTGTGCCAGCCTGCTCCAGATTACATCAAATCTAATGGAGCTCAGAAAATGAAATACAATAGAATGTTACTCCTAAAAGTTAGTTCCATTTCATACGTGGGTCAGAATATGCTTTACTGCATCATTGACGTGTGTTATTGTTTGTTCCGCTCAGTTTGTGTTACAAGCAGCTCTGCTTACTTGTCCTTTGTGTGTGTGTGTGTGTGTGTGTGTGTGTGTGTGTGTTTGTGTGTGTGTGTGTGTGTGTCCAGGGTGTTGCGGGAGCAGTGGATAAGAGCAAAGTACGAGAGGAAAGAGTTTTGCGAGCCGGGAAAGAGTTTCATTTATGAGGAAGGTAAGTGTGTGTTTGTGTTTGTGTTAGTTTGTGTTCGTTTGTGTTTTTGTGAGTGGGTGTGTGTGTCTGTGTACATACATAAAACACACTCTTGTTAATAAATGGCCTTTTGTCGTTCTCCTGCAGGAACTAGAGACGGCCTGTTGATGAAGAGGGGGCGGGACAACGGGCAGTTCTTCAGCAGGCGATTCGTCCTCTCAGAGCGGGAGGGGACTCTGAAGTACTTAACTAAATATGATGTAAGCAGCAGCACACACACACACACACACACACACACACACACACACACACACACACAAACAAACACACACACACACACACACACACACACACACACACACACACACAGACACACACTTTACTCACTCTTCACACTCTCTCACATCTGCAATACTCCTTTAATTAGAAAGTTAATGTCTTCACACACACACACACACACACACACACACACACACATGCAACCACATCACAGACACTTTAATTAAAAGACACTTTAAAGACATAAAACAAACTGCAGACAACACCCACACATTATTTGCTGCAGTATGTCTACACACATCTAATTTACATACCCACATGTGTACAAAACCACTTGTAAATTGTGCATCTGAGTGTCTCCGTGCAGCCGAGCACTTTGTTCTCCACACGCTCAGGAGAAGAGGGAACAAGTTATTTAAAAACAGGAAAATTAACCGATGCTGTTTTGTTAATTCTGAGAACAAGATGTCTGAAGAACACCTTGAGGGAATTTCTCTAAACGCTTCTTAACGGCGGCTCGCAAACACTCTCACCGGGAGAGTCGAGGACAAAATGTCAAACTCACAGGTTCTGGCCTCAGAGCCTGATTTAGATTCAGTCAGGACGGATTAAAGCCCAGGAAGCCACTCACAGGTTCAGTGTGTTTCAGACATGATGGTTATCACTGATGCTGATGTGTAGATACCAGTAATTGATCTTATTTTCATGGTTCACGGCTTCAAAGAGCAGCAGACACAGCCCCGGGCCTTGATCCCACACTCACACCTTCACACTTCATAAGAGGACTTTTATTCTGAAGCCCAAAACTTCACAGAAAAATGTTTATTTTCTCTTTATCCAACTTTAATTTCCCTACGAACCGTTGTTAAAAACATGGTGTTTACTTTTCTGTTTCCTCAAGCTGAAATCAATGGATTTACAATATTCAATCTGATCTGTGTGATCTATGCATTCCACTAAAACACACACAACAACCTCCTCTTCTTCCTCTTCCTCTTCCTCCTCCTCTTCCTCCTCCTCCTCCTCCCACCCTTCACGCAGGCTAAGGAGCCCAAAGCCGTGATCAAGGTGGACAGCATCAACGCCATCTTCCAGCCAGAGAAGATCGGAAACCCCCACGGCCTCCAGATCACGTACCTGAAAGACTACAGCACCCGCAACATGTTCATCTACCACGAAAACGGCAAGGTCTGTCTGGGATCCCCTTTGTGTGTGTGTGTGTGTTTGTGTTATATTCTGAAAATCAGTACCTTTGCAATGGGATGTGATATTTGTCGCCTGTCACGTGGAGGAACAGACGTGTTGGAGTTACGTTGATCTGGGCGAGTCTCTGAACCTTTTAAAATTATGATTCTACTGACTGATGAGATTCATAACTTGAGACATTCAAGCTGCACAATCCATCGTTCATTCACACACATTGAAAATGATCGGAGGAGCTCAGGGTCCATCGTCAGGCTGTTTGTGTTCAGCTCCCACAGCTGATGCTCTGTAGCTAAATGTGAAATTGCATCATGATGGCAAAAGTAGTTTTAGTGGTGAAATCTATGTATTTAACAATATTTTGCGTGGAAACAAACACATCCAAAGATATTATAGATATAAGATAAGATAATGCACATTTGTTCCCTAAATATGTGATGATATTTAAAAAGGAGTAACTGTGTCTCTCTTCATCAGGAGATCGTTGACTGGTACAACACGATCCGTGCAGTTCAGCTTCACTACCTGAAGGTGGCCTTTCCTGGGGCGACAGACGCTGAGGTGAGGAGACACACACACACACACACATACACACACCACACAAACACACACCTACTGCTGATGATCACTGATATTCAATTAAAACCTTTTGTTTTATTTTGTCGCTTTCAGCTTGTTCCCAAACTAACCCGCAACTTCCTGAAGGAGGGATACATGGAGAAAACAGGACCCAGGGCAAGTTACACCCACACAGACACACACAGACTCTCACACACACACACCTCTGCATCTCTGTAGCTGCTTTCAGACGTGCACTGAACTCAGCAGCGCCCCCTGTGCCCACACACGTTAATTCATTCTGTTCATTTCATTCATTCAAACTCTATCCTCAGCTCTCTGTCTGTGATTCCATCTCCTGCTCATGTCTCACTCTCTTCACTGGAAGCTGAGCTGAGAGGGAAACTCTCCCAGCTGTCACTCAGCTGCCTGACGCGTTGAGTGACAGCTGAGACGTGTCCATTCTGTCCACGCGTCCAATCTGCCGTTCTGTCCCAGGATCCGTCCTCCTGAGGATCCACTTAATCCTCAGGAGGACAAAGACCTGTTTGAACACATGTAAATATTCAGCCATGCACCGGTGACACTTTTAAATTAGCTCATTCAAACCCATGCGACTGCTTTCTCACAGAAAGCTCCGACACGAGGAAACCTGATCCTCACAGCTCAACAGGTTCTGCACAGAGACGAGTAGTGAACCCTCGTCTGTCAGGTTGAGATGGAAGAGACTCGCCCTGTCATTTGTTTCCTACACGTGTGGGAGACAGACCTGAGGAGGAAGTCACCTCACTGGTATTAGAACAATGGTTTCACAGCTACTGCACTGGTGTTAAAACTGAGGCTTTTCAGCATCTCTCCGCTTTTCAATGATGTGTTTAAATCTTTAAAGAAAAGTATTCTTGACTAAATGGTTGAATTCATCTGCAAAGATAATCACTATCAGTCAAGAAGAATATTATTATATTATGTATTATATAAATATTTAAGTAAAGCATCAACCACCCGCTCTTAAAAAAATCTTTCCATTTTCAAAGTTTGGGACCAAAAATGCTGTTTTAAGAGTGAAGGAACTACGTTTCCCATAAACCATTGCAAACGATCCCTTTCCAACGACTTCTCCCTGGATTTAACTTTGTCTCTGATATAGTGTTGTATTATATATCCTAGTTTGTATCTTGTGTTTTTGTGTTGAGTGTCTCATGTGTTGTTGTAACGCTGAAGGATCCGATCTTAGCTGACTTGATTTTCACGGTTGTGGTAAACAACAGATTGTGTTTCCCTACTGAACCTGAGAATTGTGGGTATTGTAGTATTTCTCCTTGACATCACAAATACACAATGTTTTTCTTAAAACACAGTTGATATTATTTGATTTGTGGTTTGTACAGATAATATTGTTTCACAGTCTTGTAGCTTGTGGTGAACTTTGGTTTATTACTATATTATGATTTATGATTCTGGTTAATCAAAATCTCTATTCAGATAATAAATGGACATTTTATGGTTGTGCAACAACACACAAAAACCAATACAACACGCAATAAGAAATACAAACTGACAAAGCATCTTGTCCCCTTTAAAATGTGAGTTTAAAATATATATAATCTGTGTTTCAGATTGATCATCAGATTATTAAGGTTAATTTTAAGACATGATTATAAACTGAAAGTAATTGATGAAGTGTTGACACCAGACAGAGTGTGAGTCACAGACAGACGTCCCCTTTGGTTCAATGCTGCTTTGTGTCTTTACACAGTTTTCTCTCTCTCTCTCTCTCTCTCTCTCTCTCTCTCTCTCTCTCTCTCTCTCTCTCTGACTGTCTCTGTGTCTCTCGCCCCATGTCTGACTGTGTCCCCCTCTCCTTTTGTCTCTTTAGCAAACAGAAGGTTTCAAGAAGCGCTGGTTCACTCTGGACCACAGACGGCTCATGTACTTCAAAGATCCACTGGTATGACACACACACACACACACACACACACACACACACACACACACACACACACACACACGCACACACACACACACAGACACACACACCATGGGACGGACATACAGGGAGTTATTTTCTCCATCAAGCAAATGAGATGTGGGGATATGAAGCCATGACTCAGTGAGGAGAGGACGATATAAAGTCATTTCACTCCCAGTGTCACATTATTAAACTTGTGGGCCTGTCCCAGTTTGGAGAATCTCAGAGTAAAGTGAAAACCTGATGGAGTATAAAATATATGTATCCCTGTTGCCTGCTTCAAAAAGAGGAATGTGGATCATCTTGTCAGTTTTACTTCATAATATAATACGCTATTTTTGGGCACATCAGCACAACATTATAATAATAATAAGGATTGAGAAAGAAACTTGATTAAATCGATTAAATTCTGACTTTATTCTCGTAATATTATGACTATTTGTTGTCAAATTTTGCCTTTAGACTTCATTGTTGGACTTCTCTCTTGTAATATTTATTTTCTGTAACAGTTGTGACAAATTATAGTGTTTTCATTGGCTGTTAATTTGATTCACGTAAATCATTTCCCGACCTGGTTTGGGAACCAGCCTCTGTTTCTGCTTTCAGCTGCTTGATCCGATATCAGAGTTTGAGACGTTGTGAAAGTGAGACTGTGAGTCAGTGGGAGATTAGTGGTTTTTATTACACTGAGACTTTGCCAGGAGCCTGAAGAAGAGTGCGTGTGTGTGTGGGGGGGGGGGGGGGGGGGGGGTTCTGCACATCAGATAACAAAGGCAGATTAGCTGCTGATGTAAAAAGGAGCAATCATTATCTGGGCCAAAGGAATCGTCTGAATAAACCCCAGAGAGTGTTCCACAAGAAAGAGTAGTGAGTGAAAAGAAAAGGGAAGTGAAGTCTGATAACACGAGGAGGATAATCATGATAATTATGAAAACAGATGTTCTCCATGCTACACTTTGTTAAAGTCTTTAAATGACATGCTACAGCAGAGACAGTGAACAGTGGTTGGGCTGCAGGAAACAGTCTCAAGCTTGTTTTATTTCACATTAGTTTTTGGCTTCACTTTCACAATCAGGGGACTCACTGAACCCCCTAGTGGCCATGTAGCTCAAATGCATGTGGTGTGGTTGTTCCCATGAGTAACTTGGACTGTGGCCGAATCCTTCTTTGTCTGCCACAGTTTCACAATGAACCAAACTCTTTTTCCACTCTCACAGTGACACATGAGATCTGCACTTTGTGTGTTCGGCAGCGTTGCTTGTTTTGCAGAATTGCGTTGTGTTGCTTTTCGAGATGCTCTCACACACGAACCTTTGCTGCTTTGCTCAAGGACGCCTTTGCCAAAGGCGAGGTCTTCCTGGGGCACAGGGACCACGGTTACAACGTGTCCACCGGCTTGCCCGCCGGCACCCACTGCAACGGCGCCTGGCAGCACGGCATCACCATCCAGACGCCCGACCGCTACTTCCTGTTCACCTGCGAGATGGAGAGCGACCAGCTGGAGTGGGTGAAGCACTTCAACAACGTCATGAGCGTGCCCATGTCGCCCCAGGAGTACACAAGTGAGAACTCAGAGTTTTTTTTAAAATATTAATAAGCAATTAGCAGCTGATTAAATTTGTTTTAACTTTTGTTTATGATGCAACCCCCCCCCCCCCCCCCCCCCTTGCATTGTGTCTTTATGGATTTTCCATGTTCACTCAGAACAATCCAGTTCTGGCCACCGAGCAGTTTCAGGGAGGAAGCTGTGGGGGAACTTCCTCTGTGACATTTGACAGAGGATGTTTTAAAGAAGTTTTCCTACAATACTTATTTTACAAAACATACATGCATACATATTCATATCATTTACGCTGAGAAATCAACGACTACAACATGTAGTAAAACTCTTCACATACGACGGCTCAGCATCAATGTAAAGATCTAAATCTCTTCAATCAAAGCACGAGGTTACAAATCAGAAAAGGGATTAATATCCACAACACCTCTCAACAACAAAGTGAATCAGATCTCAGGCTCTTTTCTTTGTGTAACGTTGGACTTTGTGTGTGTTTTCAGTGGAGGCCATGTTCAAACACAGACCCTGAGGGAGCCGAGGCCTGCTGGACGTCTCCTCTCTGTCCTTCACCGATCTGACTCTGGACCCACATCAGCTCTGGCTCCCTCTGTAGTTTGGGGGGGGGGAACTTGAGTGTCGTCACCTACATGGTCAGGGATGCAAATAAGGACCAAATGCAGCATTCATTGGTGGAATTAAGAAATATAAAGAAATATGAATAATGATAATAATTTGAATTAGTTGCAAACGATCACTTTCCATTCACACAAATATCATCTTGGAGTTTATGTTCCTGATGTTTGGATTATTAGACGACACTCATGCAAACCAACTCTGTGAACTATGTGGATTTAATTTGTATCATGTTAAATATATTTTAGTGTTTAGATTTAAGATTTGAGAAAAAGTTGTAGTTAAGGTGAGAAGAGCCTTGATGCTTTTCGTGAGATGCTTTTTATACAGATGTGAAATGATGATAGACTGCGAATAAAGATGGACGACACAACGGCTCCCCAAAAGTGAAGCCATTTCATCTTGATCGCCCCCTGGTGGCTGGCTGCAGTATATGACATAAACCCCACCTCCTCCGTGTTAGCAGATTGGACATGGGCCAAACTAAAAAGTCAAAGTACATGTGAAATATGTAACATGTGATATATAAAGATAGTTTCTGCCATCTTCAGCCCCCCCCTCCCCCTGCGGCCTCATCCCCTGACCTTCTGGTTAGTGGGCGACCCGCTGTGACCCTCGGCCGCTGCTGCTGTGCTCAATGGCAGCGTTTGAACCCGGGATGTTTGGGCTTCATTTCCAGACCCTGGGAGGAGGTGGAGATGTGTCCTCCATCTTTATTAACAGTCTTTGCTTTAATAAGTTACTCAGAGTCTAATTGAGTCTGTGGTGGATTCAGATTTTTTTTTAATTTCTCTTTTTTTAAATAAACATTTAACACAAACACTGTTTCAATCCATAAAGTCAAAACTGGTTTGTTATTATCCAAACTGGAACCTGTGTTTTTGTGTTTTCCATCTTGTTCTGATTTATTTAACCTGTTAAAGAAACATCACCTTTAATCAGATGTGTGGGATAAGCCAATAGATGGTGTAACAGCGCCTCCCTGTGGCAGACTCTATGAAAACAAACTAGTTAGTTATTTTACTTTGTTTTTATAGATATCAAACAACCAGTTGTCACGTCTTGTTGGTTTTGTTTTTATTTCTAACTCACATTTTGTGATTTGGTGCCACGTTACTTTAAAGACATTTCTGTGCTTGGCCACGTCACACATGAATTTATTGAGCATGAATAAAAAATGATTTTACACTGGTGATTCATTTATGTTGATTTTGAGAGTTAAGAAACACTCTTCCTCGTCATCATCCTCTTCAAATAAAAATAACAAGAGATAAAAACTTTCCTCTGCCCTGAAACAATGTGCCGCCAACTGGAATTTAATGTATTATACCACAAAGTAAAGAGACAAATATAAATTAGTTATTGATTTTGTTGTTTAAAAGTTCTGAAGATAGTTTTAATTTTTGAATCAACTGAAAATACATTAAACTGATTTTCTTTACATGATTTAATGCAGAATATTGTTTTTAAAAACATTTCTATGCTTGCCCATATCTGACTGACATCACACATTAAATGAAAGATCACAAATGAATACAAATATTTAATTTTATTACTTTTAATTTTCAAATAAAAGACTGAAGATGAGTCAAAACTATGTCAAATGTTTCTTTTTGTTGGAATTCATGCATTTAAAAACTGATTTCACTGCAAGTAAAATTCTGCAGAAACTTAAATGCAGATATATAGTTCACAAAGAGAGTTGATTTATTAGTTGGGTTAGCAGGCTGAATAAATTCCGCTTTAAAATAAATATCCCAAAGTGGTTGTGCACCTGTGTGTGTACTTGTGTGTGTTCTCGTGTGTGTTCTCGTGTTTGTACTCGTGTGTTTACTCGTGTGTGTTCTCGTGTTTGTACTCGTGTTTGTACTCGTGTGTGTACTCGTGTGTGTTCTCGTGTGTGTACTCGTGTGTGTACTCTTGGACAGCTGCTTCAGTCAATGATGTCGTCGGGGTTCTAAAACTACACCTTGGTGCTCAGAGACGCTGGGATGAGGCCCGAGAGGAATACCTCATAAATCTATAGACCCGTGCTAGTTCTTCACCCGGGTGAGAAAGAGGTAGGACAGAGGAGAGAAGAGAAGAGGAGGCAGAGAGGACAGCGACCAGAAAACTCAAAGAGCACAGACACGATGGACGTCTGTCAAAAAAAGAAACAGGAGCTGAGTGGCAGCGGGAGAAGCTGAGGTTGGTCTGTGGATCCGCTGACGTGCAGACGAGCTGCAGCGAAGCATCGTGGGTGATTTGAGCGAGGAGAGAGGACGACATGGATTTTGATCATCGCAGCTGTTGATTCGCTCAAACTCTGTCCCACGAAGACAAGAATATTTGCAATTTGCTGAAGACACCACGTTGAGGTTGTTTTTGCCCGTGGTGTTAAAATGGACGAATGTTTCATCCCACAGTGAGACACTCTCTGGAGACATCAGTAGCCGAAGTCCTTTCAAACACAGCGGGAGCTCATCATGAGAGAACAGTTTGTCCAGTTTAAAGTCAGACTCCTGTCTCCCGTCGCCCCCCCGCCGCTAACAAATGACCCTTTACAGATCTGCTGCAGCCCGACGTCCAACAGAGAACACCTCTTCTCTCTCTGTAACTGAGAGCATCTCACCTGTTGATGACTTGAATCTCTGCTGGAGGCTCTATCGATGCAGACGTGTGGGATCATGAGCGCGTGGACGACCTCTTTTTTGGGGATAAGTGCTGCAGCACACGGACAGTTCTGTGGACGGTCCTCTGTCTGCCGGTCCCTGCACATCATTACGTTTTCTCTTGGACTCAAACAGAACATCTGGTTCTGACAAACACTTTGGAAATCTTTGCTTTTTCTACTTTGTGATATGTTTGCGAAAAAGGTTATTAATAGCCTCACAGCTTGAAATGCTTGTGCAGACTTTAAACCTCTTTCAGATTCCAGGAGCCAGCGATCTTCAAAATTGGACCCTGACCTTTGACCTCTGATTTGCAATGAACTGCACCCCTAACACCACCATCACTCCGCAGCTGGAACTGCTCCTGAGCCCACAGGCTGGAGACGGAGGCTCCCAGGACAGTGGTGGCGGCGCTGGAGGCGGAGGGAAGCTGTGGGCGATGACCCTGCTCGGCGCCACGCTGATAATCATGTTCGTGATGGGCGTGGCCGGCAACACGTACACGCTCATCATCACGCGCTCAGCCGCTCTGCGCCGGACGGGCTCCATGTACGTGTACATCGTGAACCTGGCTCTGGCCGACCTGCTCTACCTCTCCACCATCCCCTTCGTGGTCTGCACCTACTTCGTCCACGACTGGCTGTTTGGCGAAGCGGGCTGTCGCATCCTGCTCAGTCTCGATCTCCTCACCATGCACGCCAGCGTCTTCACCTTGGTCGCCATGAGCCTGGAGCGGTATCGAGCGGTGGCCAGGCCCTTCAGCGCGCACAGGAACTCCTCCCGCAAGCGCCGGCTAACGGCGGGAATCATCTGGGGTTTGGCCTTCGTGCTGACGCTTCCCATGATGGTGATGATCCGCCTCAGCGAGGGCCGACCCAGCGCCGCAGGTTCGGGTAAGAGGATCTGCTTCCCGACCTGGACCCACGAGGCCTTCAAGGCTTATATCACCGTCCTCTTCTGCACCAGCGTTTTGGTGCCTGGATTGGTTATCGTCGGGTTGTACGTCGGGCTAGCCCGGCGCTACTGGGCCGCGCAGGCTAGCTTGGGAGGAAGCAGCCGCTCCGCTGTGCGGAAAGGCCTGAAACAAAAAGTCGTGACCATGATCTTCAGCATCGTGGCGGCTTACTGGGCCTGTTTCTTACCTTTCTGGGGATGGCAGCTGGCCAAACTGTTCTCTGCAGAGTCCCTCCGAGCTCTGTCTCCAGCTGCTCATAACTACGTGAACTTCTTCGTCACGTGTCTGACCTACGGCAACAGCTGCATAAATCCATTTCTCTACACTCTCCTGACCCGGAACTATAAAGATTACCTGGCCCAGAAGGGTCATTCTGCCGGGTCGAGCCGGGCCGACCCCTGTTCAGCTGTGACCACGCCCCTGCAGGACATTTAGTCGGAAGAAGTAAATATATTACTGAGCATAAACTTTTTGTACAAATCTAAAAAGTTTCGTATTTGTGAGATACTTGCTGATGTGTAGTAGCACTTAATGGAAACTTTATGAAAACTAGATGTGGCGTGACTCTTATGATGTCATTTATACAAATTATGAACCATTTAAATCATATGAATTAAGTATCATATCTAAGAAGTTGGAGTTGTGGGAAATTTCAAATGTTCTGAGAGAATTTTGGAAGAAATACTATAACTGCAAAAATGTACGAATTCCCATCAAAACAATTGTAAAAGTTGGACAATAGAATTAAATGTAAAGAACTGCTTCAACTGTTTCCTTTACTTTCTTATATGCCGTCCGTCCACACACACAAACACACGCACACACACACACACACACACATGAATGTATATTTCCTCATCCCTGCAGGGAATGTAGTTGCATCGTGCCACATTCCTCAGCTTCGGGCTACGGCTCTTTTGAGTCCTCCTGTAAATTGCCTCAGTAAGAAGTCGCTGCGTCTCACCTCCGTCGTATATTATCTTTCCTTGTTCATTAACCTGCTCCCTCCTCGGTAATATAGAAGCTCTATATTTACTGACGGGTCCATCTGAGGTGTTTGTCACATACACAAGCATTTCTTATATTTCTTCCTCCTTTTTTCTTTCTTTTATGTCTCATATCCCAGTATTGTTTCAATCTTTTTTTGAGGAAGTGTGTACTTACTGCAGATTATAGTCAGGTTAATTGGAAACTCTAAATCTGACGTATGTGTGAATGTAAGTGTGAATTCTTGCTTCTATTTATATGTCCATATAACTCACCTCTCGCCTCTTCTCTTTTGGAAAAGGGTTAAAGATAATTGATGGAGGGATATTTCATTGTGCCTTTATTGATAAGCAGGATATAGATTAAGCTTGAAAATCGGGGGAGAGAGAGGAGAAGAATTATTTGCTTCTTGCTCCGTCTGCACTGAGGCTCCTTTTTAAACATCAGGGTTTGTATTTAAGATTTAAAACCTCAGCTCTGAACACCTCTGCTGAAAATGAAAAACCACTCTGAGTGAATGGACCTTAGATATTGTCTGCTCTTCATGACAGTTCATTAAAGATTCACATCCGTCTTCCTGAGTCAGAGACATAGAGACAAAGAAGACACGTTTATTTTTTCACAGCTTTTACTCATGTCAGACAATTCATTAAGATGTGGCTCCGTCTTCAGGCCGTTTTCTCTTATTACAACCATCATCTCTCCATGTTGGTGTAACTTTCTACTGCTGACTCAACAAGATGGGGTCAGGGGTCACCGGTCGAGACCAGGCTGATCTCTACTTGATCTTGATGCCGATGATCCTGGCGTCGCCGCCCACGTTGAAGTACTTGTACTTGACGTCTCCCAGGCGGTTGGGGAAGTTGGTCATGGAGCCGTCGGGAAGCTTGATGTAAAACTGCTCATTGTTGAAGTTGATGTGAAACTGACAAGAGACAGGAAACACGATTAGAGTTCCAGTGTCATTTCACCTTGTTACACAATAAAAGATAAAGTGTCACGTGTTTGAATACAATGACTGCAGCAGAACTGTGAGCAGAATAAAATAAAAACTTGTATGAGCCTCTGAGCTCCATCGTGATTGTTATATACTCATGAATCTGTTATACTAACAGTCTCCCTGTGAACAGAGATGTGATTTACATTCATGCTTGAGCCAAATGACCGACAAATACACACAAATACTTTGCCAACGATCCACAAGAAAGTATAACAAGTACAGCAGTTCTCTGTTTGAGTTATCCTCACACCCAGAAGCTGCTTAAAGCCCCTGTTGTCTAAACAATGAGAAAACCGTCAGAATGCAGCTTCATTCCTGAAGAGTTGTGACAACTCTGGATATTTTAGGTTCAGAGGAATGTGACGTGGATCACTACACAAACATGTAAGGAACATGTTTGTGAAATCAGTTTTAGGCTTTTATTGGCTCAGATCAAAGGATCAAACTCATTTTTAAAAACAAATATTAAGACATGTTCATGGTGAGATTTTCATTTCATTCAGATTGGATATAAGTAGATATGGCTTTAAAGTTGGGCTGTGTAACATTTGGGACAATTAATGACCAATTTTTAAATTGAAATTATGTTAAGAAAATCTATAAATCCTCAGGGGTTTTGCAGAGGAACATTTTCTCAGTCTTGAAGCCCAAGACAAGTCAACAGTATGTGCTTCTTCCACCCGTCAGACTGGACCCCTGAATGGTTCTGTCGTGGCTCATAACCCCCAACACTCTCCTGACCCACCTTGCATTCCTCTCCACGAGCGAAGGGGAAGTTTCCCTCGCGCTGCTCATCACCCCAGTTGCCTCCGGACAAGGAGTTGAAGACGATGACGTTCTGGTCGCCACCTTCTTCAAAACGGGGATTGAAGTGCAATGCGATGTTTTCGGAGTCGTGACCGATGTTGATGTTGAAGCTGCAGTGGAGGCAGGGACGTAAAAGGTCAAAAGAGAAATGAAACAGGAACAAATGTTTGAGGCGTTAACCTGCAGGGCAGCAGTTCACTTTGTCAACTTCCTCCTGATCAAATGAGATTGAATCTGAAAGCTGAACCGAAGCTGAACCGAAGCTGAACGGCTGCGGAGTCAAAGATTTTCATTCTCAGCTTTTGACAGATAGAGGAGAAATTACCGGGAGCAGTCGTCTGTGGGTTTGACTCGGATCTTGAACTCTTGCCCCTCCTTGAACGTCATGTCTGTGACTTTCTGTAAAGAGAAATAAAAGAGTGTGAGAAACGATTCAGGGGACGGACAAGTCTTAAAATGACATTTTTAATAGATTTAAAGCAACAGGATGTCAGTGTACAGCTTTTCTATTGGAGTGCAACCAGAGTTTAGATCAAGACACCGATCTGGGAAGCGAGAAGGTTAAATAGCTGAATTATTAACTTTAATATCGGGCTATTTTGTCAGTGAAGTGCAAAGAGGAAGTTTTTTCCGAGTTTTTTAATCACTTCTCGATTTAATTTACAGGACAATTTTCACCACAGATCTAAATGAGTGTTTGTGCAGTGCACCCTGGAGGAAGAAATCACTATCATCCGTGTTCTTATCTGTCCGGTTGATTATCAACCAGGACATAGCCGTAAAACTAGAGAAACAGGAAGGCCGCGCATTTGTCCGTTGACATGTGGTGATCACGTGGAGACAGTAAAACCATAAAGTGAAGCCCACACACAGATGTGCTGCAGATACCAGAGAAGTACCAGCTCAACACCTCGCTACAGGAGGGGGGGGGGGGGCTAGATCTGATGTTGAACCGATATATAAAGTTGTAAAACCTATGTAGAATTATTAGACCTCTACACCTATGCACTGTTTATCACATGACCCCCCCACCCAGCTGCACCACACCCACAGATACCCCCATTAAACAAAGGTCCTCTCTCACATCTCTACTAGTTTATCATTGACAGGACAAAGTTCTGGAGAATCATTAAGTAAAGTTACTCTATATTGATCCCCAATGTGGAATTTGAGTCATTTAATCTAGAAGCTGTGTGAAACATCCTAAAACAACACTGATAGATAGATAGATGGATACTTTATTAATCCCGTGGGAGATACAGACACTGCTGCTCTCCTGTTCCTCCAGTGCAGCCACAGTATGATACTTTACCATACCTGTATTCATTTGATTAATATGGATGAATTTAGATTTAGATTTTAAGGAAGTAATTTCACAAAGAAGATGAGAATAAAGTTTTTTTCCCGTGGGGTTAGAGATATTTTCAAGTTTCAAGTTTCAAGTTCCAAGAGTTTATTGTTTAGATTCCTTGCTCACAATTTGTTTTCAGGCCTAAGCACCTTTATTAAATCACATGACAGATGAGAATATTCAGGTAATCTTTGCCCCCCCCCCCCCAAAAAAAAGCAACAAAAACGTTATATTGTGAATAAAATAACATTAAAAAGGTATTAAAGCAACATGAAGCAAACTTGCAAAGTATAAACCTCTTCAGAATAAGCTTGCGCGACGTTTATTAATGTTCAACCTGTAAATCTGAAATATAAGAATATGAGTTTGAATCTTTTAAGTACAAGCACGCGGCCTATTGAACCACGAGATGTCAGCTACAGTATATATCTCTGCAATAAGATTAAAAAATCAAGTTAGATCATAAGTATTTAATAGTAAAGTCACAGAACGATCAAAATTAAACATTATTTACCTGAACTTTGCTTTACATTATAACATTCTGAGATAAAAAAACAAGTGTTGAGAATAAAGAAATGAATCTTTTCACCGGACTCACCATCTTGGCTGTCTTCAGTGGGTTGAGACCTGACTGACAGAGCTCCTGGTGCAGGTGAGGGGTTTATATATCTAACGCTGGGGGCAGAGAGCAACCAACAGGAAACGTAATCATTCACATGGGAGGAGATCCGTGGAGCTCAGCGTGCTAATGAGTCACTGCTCGGTTTTATATTAAAGATTGATTAAACTGGAAATTCCCTTTTGTTTATGTATCTCACATATATTCACATTTGACTTGTTTCTTTTAAATACTCGGAATTTCGTTAATAAATATAGCAATACAAATATAATTTTATATTACAGGTTCGATGTGCGTGAGAGTCGTTGAACTGTGCTGCTCCGGAAAGTCTTTTCTGTTCTGGTATGTGTTGTGTTACATTTTAAATTATGTTATAAATTATGTTATTTGTTATGCTATATGTCATATCATGGATTTACTTTAATTTAAGAAGCTGAACCTAAGAGCTGAACCTTGCTGCTCCTGCAAGTATTTTATATATTGCGTTTTTTTATGTTATGTTGAACAGATCTAATAGTCTGTATGTAATAATACTGATGGCGCCACCTACTGGCAACAGGAAGTAAGCTTTGTTTTACAACTATCATTCAATTTACATCAAATGTTCCCAGTGTGATGTGCAATTGATAGCGTGGACCGTAATGAGCAATTAGCAGGCAAGGATCGACATCACGTGACGGACACAGGAAGTGAAGTGTTTATCCTTTTAGATGTGCGCAAAACGCATGCAGCATTTCAAAATGCATGTGCTCGGGTCCGTTCAGTTCTGGTTCTTCTTCTTCTTCTTCTTCTTCTTCTTCTTCTTCTTCTTCTTCTTCTTCTTCTTCTTCTTCTTCTTCTTCTTATTTTTATTATATACACTAGGCCATTCAAAAAATTGCCAATAACTGTTCAAGTTTATTACTCCTGACTATCTGCATTTCTTAAAACTGTTTACTCTTTAATTATATGTGTTATTTCATGCATGGCTAGGTTTTTTCTTTGCTGTATTCATTTACAACTTATTCTTCCTTCTATACGATCATAAGATCAGTTTATTGTCCCACACACATGCACACATGCACACACACACCACATGCAAGGGGGGGAATTTGTTTTTTCTGCTGTGACCCATCTGGTGTACACAGGTGGACACACAGAGCAGTGGACAGCCATGCACGGCGCCCCGGGGAGCAGGTAGTAGGGTACCTTGCTCAGTGGCACTTAGAAGGCTCCTCTCATGATGAGTCTTCCATGTCATCAGAGAGCTGGATTCAAAGACACACCCACAATGCGTGATCCAGTAGAACATAGTCTGAGTCCTCAGCACCAGAGGTTTCCGACCCAGAATCAAGACTAAAAATTGCCTCCTCGTTTTCCTCATCCTGTTCTTCATGCAGCATCTTTATGACCATTTCAACTGTAAGACTGGAATTATTACGACAAATTATCTAGATAAATGTACGTTTGCTTATAAAGTAAGAAAGGAAAAAAACGAATAATGACTTGTGGTTATCAAAAACAAGATATGTAATGAATACATAGAATATTAAATGATAAAAATACATTTACATATAGCAAAGGAACACTCATGCATGAAATAACACAGGAAATGAATATGGGTCAGTTTTAACCCATATTTCTGCATGTGATGGGTAGTGATACACAAAGGTCAATGTTATATGATGTTATATGTTATATTTAATTTTATGTTATATGATGTTATGTTATGTTATTTGTTATTTGTTATGTTATATGTTTTATGTTATAATTTATGTTATTTTATTTGTTATGTTATATGTTATATGATGTTATATGTTACATGATGCTATATTATGTTATGCTATGTTATATGATGTTATATGTTATGTTATATGTTATATGTTATATGTTATTTGTAATGTTATGTTATGTTATAACGTCACAGTTTTGCGGGGCTGCCTCTGAATCCGGGTCACGGTTAAAAACAAATGACGTAGATAATACGAGTGTGTTTCCGCGGTGGGCGTGACTCACTACAGCCAATCCCCGGCCTCCGTCGTGTGCTGGGCGTGTCGAGCGCTCGGAGCCCACACAGCGAAGCTAACAGGAATCAACAGCTAAGCTAGCTTGTGACCTAGCCCGCGGCTCCTGGTACACTTTCCTTCTAATTACACCTTTAACCACCGAACTGCGCTTTATCGAACCCCGCAGATCCGCCGACGTCATGAGATACAGTTGACGTGTCACAGCTGTGGAGGAATATTAAATATCGTTTCCACTTTTAACTGCGTTTTACACAGCAGCAAGTTTGATGTGTTGTTAGCATGTAAGCTAGCTCGATGCGCTGGTCAATGTAACTTTCTGCTGATGCTAACGGCTAACGGGCTAGTGAGGGAGATACGGTGGTTTCGTTTGTTTGCTAAATGCTAAATGCTAATTGTGTATCTCTCTCTCTCTCTCTGTAGAAATGGCTTCGGCGACAGAACCAGCGATGTGCTCGGCTGCAGCGGCCGCAGCAGACTCCATAGTGCCCGCCTGTATGTTTGCACCGGAGCGGGGGTGCGAGGACGACCTAGACGGGGAAGAGGGCTTCGAGGACGGCGAGGAGACGAACGGCGAGCCCGCGGATCATTTAGACCTGAGCAGTAAGGTGGGCCTCGCTGGAGCTCGCACCCAGTCAAACGTGGAGTCTCCAGCTGCTTTGTTGTGATTCGTGTGTCCGTGACATTACACAACTGCTGCTGCACACTGCGCCTCTTGTGCTGCCTGTGCAAAACCCCAGCGTAGTGACACGTATGTTGTGTGTGAGTGTGTGCAGAGCCCAGTCGTGAAGTGTGTGTGTGCAGACCCTGCTGCTGTGTGCACAAATAATACAAATTCAATTATAATCAAACGTGCATTGACTGATTTACAGAAGCTCCAAGCGAAACCCTGTTGTTTTCAGGTCCTTCCTTGTTGATGTTATGACTCCAGGACGCTCATAGAGGCTGGTTTGACTCAGCTTTCACTCCCAGTTGACCTTTACCAGCTCTGTTTGTTTCTTCCCCCCCCTTCTCCCTCCTTCAGCTGGTGCTCGTGAGTCCAACAGCAGAACAGTACGATTCGTTACTAAGACACTTGAGGGAGCGGATAGATGAGGGCTGTGGGGAGACCATCTACGTGGTGGGAATGGGCTCAGGTAAGAAAATCCAACTCGCCTGGCCATGTGATGATGAAGACGAGGATTCACCTGGCACAGCGAAGAGCTCGCTGTTCCAGGGACTGTGATGCTGCAATGTGGACAAATGACAAATTGCCATATGGAGGCTGCTGGATTGTTTGTGTCCTCAGTGGACGAGTGGAACAATTCATGGAAATTCATCTTTCACTTTCCCAAAATGATACAACACAGTACATATCAAGAAATTCTACATTACCTGGGATACAATAAATAATACTGTATAGTAACTGGATTACGTTTGATACCGAATTCACTTTATGATAGAATAGTATAGTTGACATAAGATCTTATTGCTAAATTCAGCTTTGTAGTAATCACAAAAACATACATATAGCACATTTAAAACGGATCTAAAATGCTATGTGATTATCTATAAAACATTGTTATTCACTAATGAAGGACATTATTCTATTGTGGTAGTCATAGTTAAGTTATTTCCTGTTGCACTGAGAGCTCAGTACTAACTAAATCATGTGTGGCCGTGAAGGTATAACCATTTAATGAATGTGGTGTACGTGGTGAACAGATCCCACAGATGGCAACAACGACTTTTCGTTCTTCACCAGCCACACATGTTTTATATTTTCAAAAATGGAGCTTCAAACTCAAAAGCAGAGGAAAACCAAGGGTTAAGGTTAATGTTCTGTTATTTTCCGCTCACGGCTGAGCCTGGGAGATAACACCGCTTTGCCTCATGTACACACTGTCCAATTTCAGGCAGTGAAAGATATTGTAGTAGTGGAAAGTAGTCGTTAAGTGTATTTAGGGAGAGACCAAGCGTCTCCTGTCAGTTGTGGCCTGGTGTTTTCCCCCAGGCGGCTCAAACCCTGGGTCTGTTATTTAGTTCTCACTCTGAAATGCTCGGCCCCCCGGCACAGAAAAACTTTTGTCTTCAACCTGTGTTATTTTCTGCCTGTTACAGCAACATGTGTGACCCATGTGGTGTTTTGGAGTGGGGGAGGGGTGGGGGGGTGCTTGTGTGAAAGGGTGTCATTTTCCCCCTGCTCAGCACTGGGATTGTCACCAGTTCACCAGTTCATGGATGTGTGTTTGTCTGACTGGCTGGACGAGCAGCTCTCTGACTGCCCCACTGACCCCGTTTACATTTCCCAGTCTTCTGTATAACTACAGTTTGTGGCCAGACAAGCAGCAGTGAGCTCAATATCCTCTGTGACTTCTTTGAAAATGAATATTTACATAAGTAAGAAGAGGATATCTATTTGTGTACCGAGCTATGACATCAATTTACTACGCGGCTCTTCTTGGATCGCATCTGACCGCACTGTGATTTCAATAAATCCAGTTTTCTCACATTCTCAGTACAACTGGTTCTATCACTCCTATAAGCCGCCTGTTTATTTCCTCTGTCCTCTACAAAGACAACCTTCAGTGTGTTTTCTGGTCCCCACCCGGCTGTAAAGACAGTCACTAACACTCCTGAGGTGACGCCTAATATTAACTCTATTTCTCAGACATGCTAGGAATGTTCTGTCACATTTTCACAAGAAAGGCAAACATTCTGTAGCAACTGTATATTGTGATGTTACTCATTTGTCGTTACTTGAGCATAAGATTATCTCTCCTGCCTCATCTTTGACTTGACCCCTTTATCTCTGCTCTCTGTTTAGATGGCGGTGACTATGGTCTGGATGAGAAGGACATGGAGGCGTCAGTGGCCACGGTGAAGTCGCTGTGCGAACAGATCGAGGCTGACCTGATCCTGCTGAGGGAGAGGATAGACACTGGTGGACAGATTCAGGACTACCTCATCAGACGGCGTGTTGGCGAGGAGGATTTCCTGGAAGTCAGGTAAAAGAAAAGAAAGTAAATCTCTTCCCCCAAATGATGAACAGTACAAGAGCAGGTTCATATTTCAGCGCCTGTCTAGACATTGATTTATATATTAAAATTTGTTTAACTAATTAAGAATACAATCGGTTTTCCCTTCATCTAAAGTTGTTTTCAGACATTTTCTGTCGTCCACATATGAAGCAGCAGCAGCAGCAGTAGATTGTGCGAGTCAGACTCAATGATAACAAGAGGAAAGTTTCCAGAGCATTCAGGCGAGGGGTGGAGCCAGGGCAGAGCAGCAGGAGGCAGCACATGATGTAAACATTCTGCTGTGGGAAGCTCATTGTATTTATTTATAGCACATTGACACAGGTGTGGACGTCTTTGTGTCTTCTACGTGTACGGCTCCTCTTATTCCATCAGAGATATACGTGTTCTTCCAGTTTCACGTCAGTGCTCGGACTCACAGTGTTTGCTGTTGATGACGTTTACACGAAAGGTTCTGGAAAAGGTCCGGAGCTACTGACTCGGTTATATGCTTTCTCACATACTTCTCTGCCACTGAATGTCAGGAAAATATCTGGACCTGAGTTCATATCATAAAGTAGTTCAAGTCTTTTCTACAATCCTTTATAGTCAGTATAAGCAGACCTTCAATACATTTTAATACAAATCTGTAATCTGTCTGTAACTTAACCTTTCTATTGAGCAGGGCTCCTTGAAAGTGGCTCATATACAGATGCACTATATGTCTCAATATAGCTCCATATACTGGCTGTAAATCTGAAAACAAATGATGGATTTGGATAAAGAACAAAGCCTGATGGATTTTTCCACAGTGACAGTTTGATTTATTGCAGCACAACTCAGTTCAGCTTGGACTTTTCCATCTGAGTGCTCTGTGTGACATGTGGGTTTCATTTACTTTGAAGAGGACTGGCTGTTGAGAGGTGAGAATTTGTCTCTGAATTTTTGTTTATACTGAAAATATGCACTGACTATTTCCAGTAACACCCCGTGATAATGAAAAAACAACAGTGCAGGAACAGGCATCGGTTGATCATACATGTATTCAAGGAATCTCATGTCTGAAAACAGCTTATTTCTACTGTACCTACATATAATTGTCCAGACTTACACCGGTCTCTTTCTCTCTTTCTCTCTTCCTCTCTCTTTCTCTCTCTTTCTCTCTCTTTCTCTCCACCACTCTCCTCCTTCATCTCGTCTGCAGAGTGGCGGTCGTGGGGAATGTGGATGCTGGGAAGAGCACCCTGTTGGGCGTTTTGACCCACGGCGAGCTGGACAACGGCAGAGGCTTCGCTCGCCAGAAGCTCTTCAGGCACAAGCACGAAATGGAGAGCGGCAGGACGAGCAGCGTGGGCAACGATATCCTGGGTTTTGATCAGGAGGGAGAGGTGAGCTTCTACCGATCCATAAAGGAGTGATGCATTAATCTGGAATGGATGCGGATCAAAAGTTTGCTAACATGAAAGAGGAAAAGTGTCAGGGTTGGCTTTTAAAATGTAGAACTCACATTTCAGACATATTGATTTCTCCTTTACATATTAGTTAAGTGTACATGACTTGTTTTGGGTGCTATATTTCCTCACATACTCTGGTTCTTTAGGTGGTTAACAAGCCCGACAGCCACGGTGGCAGCCTCGACTGGACCAAGATCTGTGAGAAGTCCTCGAAGGTCATCACCTTCATCGACCTGGCCGGACACGAGAAGTACCTCAAAACCACCGTCTTTGGCATGACTGGACACCTGCCCGATTTCTGCATGCTCATGGTGAGAGAGGGCGGGGGGACAGGAAGTGGGTGTGTGGTTGTGTTTCTTAGATCCCTCAATTGTGTAACTGGAGAAGTCAAGATATCTACAACTAAACTAGAAAAATATTGTTTAAAAATGTCTGTTTATATCCAATGTCATAACTCGCTACCCTGTCTCTTTGCACCTCAGGTTGGCAGCAACGCCGGAATCGTTGGCATGACCAAAGAGCACCTGGGTCTGGCACTGGCCCTGAATGTGCCGGTGTTTGTGGTGGTCACTAAGATCGACATGTGTCCAGCCAACATCTTGCAAGGTAAAGAGACGTTCACACTTACCGTGGTGCTGATTGAGAAGACTGGACTAGTTTAGACTTTCAAAATTAACTCCCTTCCACTGTTTTTTGGAAACACTGGCTTATTTAACTCCTGCACCAACTTGTGTGTAACTGCAGAGCTGCTGGTCTTTGATAACTAGCTTCACATCCCCACCCACCATTCAACAAAAGTTATTGTCATTATAAGTTGTTGTTTGATTCCCATATGTTCAGAATGCAAACACACAATAATGTCTTGCATGGTAAATCAGTATAATTTACTTTACCACTTCACTTTTACCATAATGTTGTCATACCATACTTTCCACTCTGCTGTTAAACCCTGTTCAGAGACCTCTTCACTTTAATTATGCTAAGGCAGTGTGTTTTATATTCTAACTAACCGCAGTGTATATAAAATCCCAAACTCTAATTTAAACCCAAGGCGGTGTGTGTTAGACTTACACACAGTAAAAGCCTCTGAGGGAACGTAAGGAATTACACCCTCAAGGCTGATGTGGGGTTTTTAATGTGAAACAAAAGGAGGAAGAGTTGAGTTTGCATAAAATCAAACCGCTGCGAGAGCAAATTTACAAAGCAAATGGACGCAGTTGGGAAAACAGGGAGTCTCATGAAATTTGCTTTTAACACCGGGGGAATTAGAATTAAAGGGTTATCTCTAATAAAGACCTGCCTTTTCCTCAATGTATGTAAAACTATACACTTTAAACCTAACACGTGTGATATGTTCTCAGATTCTGTGATGGGATGTTTTCGATCTGACAGCTGGATATTATGTGTGTGTTTATCTGCAGAGACACTAAAGTTATTACAGAGGTTATTGAAGTCGCCGGGCTGCAGGAAAATCCCAGTGTTGGTCCAGAACAGGGACGACGTCATCGTCACGGCCTCCAACTTCAGCTCAGAGAGGTAAGAGCCAAGTGGACGAGGACAGAGGGAGGATGAGTGGGGACCTCTCTGCCACTTAAGATCCACTAATGGATCCACAAGTGAAACAGAGTCAGGCAGAGAGAGGACGTGACTGAAAGCAGCAGAGAAAGTGGACACACATGAAGAAACACAATTTAAAATACAACAATGATCAGTGTTGAATACAGATTTCTTTCACATGCAGTTTATAAATGTGCTGCGCTCAGAACAAAATCATAGAGTGTAAGTAAAGATGGACGACGCACCTCCACCTCCACTTCCACCCATTTCTTTGTTTCTGAGTTTCGGCTTTAATGGACAGATTCAATAGAGAGGGACAGAAAATGTAGGAGAAGTAAAATGGTCCATCTGGCTGGGAATCAAACCTGGGACCTGCTGCTTGAGGGCACGTACGCTCGTCCAGCTTTAACCATACAACTGTTGTGATTTTGTGTTCATTTCTTTCCCTGACTTTTCCTCTCTTGCTCTCTGACCTCTTCCCCCGGCAGGATGTGTCCGATCTTCCAGGTCTCAAACGTGACCGGGGAGAACATGGACCTGCTGAAGATGTTCCTCAACCTCCTGTCTTCTCGAACCATCTTTAGCAATGACGAGCCAGCAGAGTTCCAAATAGACGACACATACTCAGTACCGGTACGAAAGAAAACACACACACACACACACACACACACACACACACACACACACACACACACACACACACACACACTCTCAGTGAAAACAACAAACTCTGAAGAGACTCAACAGCTGTGAGAAAATGTCTCAGGACTGAAACAGTGAACTAAAACTTAGTGTGTTAATATGACGGTTGTGTTTTTGTGATTATTCATGTAAAGTATCAGAGTCGCCATTCATTTCCCTCCTATGAAGCCGCACTATGCAAATTGTTGGGCTTAAAATATCAGCTTCAAAATGAGCTTGATGGGATGTTTCAGTGACGGTGAACTGGGAGAAAGTTTCCTCCTTCACTCCTTGAGCGTCTGTTCTCTGTAACTCTGGTGGGGGGGTTCCATCTCCTGTGAGAAGAACTGACTGAGAGTCACAGCTTCAACTGTCACAATCGGCTCCAGTTGAAGACTGAAGCTGAACTGTGGATCATTTAATGTTAAAAGTTTTATAATATGAAGAATTCTGAACAGAGTTTGGTGGATTTGTTGCAGCAGCAGCTCTTCTGGTTCATGAAGCCGGGGATTATGGGTAATATCCAGTTGTGTTTCAGTTCAGCGAGTTGGGACGACACACTAATAGAGTTTGTTGTTTTCTCTACATTAAAACCACTTCAACACCCAACAGAATCAAGCAGCACATGTGGCTGCAGGGGGCGCTGTGGCTCAGTAAATGAATGCAGCATTAGTTCAAGTAGTAAATCCTAAAACAAAGACCTGACTTGTTTTGCTCATGTTGATTTTCTCTCTGCAGGGTGTGGGCACAGTCGTTTCTGGGACTACGTTACGTGGAATGATTCGGCTCAACGACACGCTGCTGTTAGGCCCCGACCCGCTCGGCACCTTCATCCCCATCGCCGTGAAATCCATCCACCGCAAACGGATGCCGGTGAAAGAGGTCCGCGGGGGACAGACGGCGTCCTTTGCTCTCAAAAAGGTATAAAGGAGGAGAATGAGGAGGAGTTACTGCCACTAAAGAACATTTAGTGCTTTAATCTACCTTAAAAAACAGCACATAGACATCTTAAAATAAAGAAATATGAAATATGCATGAGAATTAGTTCCCTAAACTTTATAATCAGTTTTGTAATGCATGTAAATCCCAAAGTGTGGGAGCAGGTAGTCGTCTGGCTCTAATTCTTGTTTGGCTCCACTGACCCTCAACTCCATCGTCTCAGATCAAACGTTCCTCCATAAGGAAAGGAATGGTGATGGTCTCGCCGAAGCTGATGCCTCAGGCCACCTGGGAGTTCGAGGCGGAGATTCTGGTGCTGCACCACCCGACTACGATATCCCCGAGATACCAGGCCATGGGTTAGTGACCATCAAATCCATCAACACACTGATATCCACCTTTGAACATCTTTGAATTCGTTCTTAAGTGTCTTGGGTGCAGTTAAACTGTGTATGATCAATTGGAAACTTTCCCCTCTAAGTGTTAAACCAGTCTCTCTCTCTCCATCCCACCAGTTCACTGTGGCAGCATCAGGCAGACAGCCACCATCCTGACAATGAACAAAGACTGTCTGAGGACAGGGGACAAGGCCTCAGTCCATTTCCGCTTCATTAAGACGCCCGAGTACCTGCACTGTGACCAGAAGCTGGTGTTCAGGGAAGGACGCACCAAAGCTGTGGGCACCATCATCAAGGTACTGGAACTACTGGTTTCCTCTGTAGTTCATTTTGATTCACTGTTTAATCAAACAATCTCAGAATAATGAGGATTTACTGAAACCTTGCGTGTTTGTATTTGCAGCTTCTCCAATCAGTGAGCACCCAGGCAGCGAAGGCCCAGCTGTCCAAGATGCAGGCCAGTAAAAAGACGTTTAAAGAGGGCACAGCGGCCAATGAGGAGGCAGGATCGTCAGCACGGCCGCCCAGTCCCAACGCAGCTAATTTACCAGTGAGTCAATCCATTCCAGTATGATTAGAGTAAAACAAGTGACACAGGAAGTTGGAACATGCTTTAATTTGCCAGTTAGAGAATGTAATAGGCTGAGTTGGGCGTTATTGTTTTTAAGTATAAAATAATTAATTGCAAATTTAATTAGAACTAATTAATGTTTTGATTAAATGAGAATAACATGATTTAATGGAGGTTGGTATCGTTTAATGACTGAATAACCTAAAACAGTTTATTAGTCATAAAGGTCCTTAAAGTTTATTTAACACAATAAGAACAAGAGGTTTTAATCCCTTTTCTAATAGGACACATTGAATATTGAAATCGCCTTTTAAATGCTTCTTAATTCCTTTACTTACTGCTTTTAAACTTTAGCTTTGCAAGTTCATTTCTCTTTCACTGTGAATTTTCTCCCCCCTTGTATTGAATGTCTTGTTCCTAATCTCCCCTCATCTCTCCGTTAACCCTTAACCTCCTGTCTTCCTCCTCTTTTCTTTATCACCTCTACGTTTACCATCCGATCACCGTCCCTCTGTCCTTCTGCCTTTTCCCTTCAACCATAACATGTTTTACTTTCATGCTTCCGTCTCCTATCCCTTCCTTCACTGCGTCTCTCTCTCCCTGTCTTGGCATGCTGCGTCAGACAGTGGCAGAGGACGAGGCTCAGTGTAAAGACGGCAACAAAGAAAACAAGGTAAAGACGTTTCTGCCGACCGATGGCGTCCCGGTCTCCTGCAGCTCACGAGCTCTGTTGTTGATTTTTTTTGCACTTCACTCAAACGTAACCAAATCTTCTGAGCATGTGACCTTCTGTCAGCACGTTTCTGTTCAGACCTGGAAGCTGCTCGTCCTTACTGAGATGTTATTACAATTTTCTCTACTCAAACAATAACCATGCAGATGTCGAAAAGAAGCCTTGACAACTTGATTGCCCCCTGGTGGCCGGCTGCAGTATAGGTCATAAATCCTGCCTTTTTTCCTAAATAGGATTTCTGGTATTTTAGGTAGTTCTTTTTACACTGGCGTAAGTGCAAGTGTTAATTCTGATAAGTTTGAATTTAATCAGTTATTTGATGCAGTAAAAACGACTATGTCACCATCGACAGTATCTGGGATATTTTCTTCTTCGTGTTCATGGAGACGTGTCAGCCATCTTTGAAATAAAGGGTTTTGACTTAACCATGTAATTCATTCCTTCCCCTGAGAGAAACTGTAGACTCCTCTTTAACCTCCTAACGTTTCTAGTTAAAGACACGAGAGATGAAACGCGTCTGAATTGGACCGAACCATCTTTTGCCTCCTGTAGCCGGTTCCTTTATTTCCCGGCCGACTTCTGGTTGCAGCCGTCTCACCGCGGTGCTTCTGTTTGTCCGCAGCTCAAGGCGGGCGGCGGCGGTCGCAGGAGAGGAGGTCAGAGACATCGAGGGAAAGGCCTGAACCCGGCAGCTATCCCCACAGCAGTGACGGCAGGAGCAGCCAGCACAGCCTAAACCCCCCCCCCCCCCCCCCCCCCCACAGCAAGTCTCCTCAGCTCATCACCTCGTCACAGAGAGGAAAAGTGACTGCATCGCCCTCTGGTGGTTGTATATAGAATAACTGCGCATGTTTCTTTCATATAAAAAAAAGATTTTCCTGCGTTTTTCAATCCAAGCAGAGTGAATCTTTCCCACAGAAAGTTGTTTTAAAGTTGTACTGGCGTCTCGGCCTGTGGGCTGCTGATTGTGATCAAGTGTGTTTTTTTAGTTTGGGTGTTTTCTTTTTGAATTTTCGGGTTTCATTACACAACATTTGCTTTGTTAAGTTTCGGGGGGGTTTCACCTTGTCTGTGGTTCATCAGAACTTCTCTCATAGCATTAACAGAGTCTCCCAGTGAGCAGAGGCATCAGTCACTTTCCCTCCCTGAACGTTTTCCACCCTTCAAACCCTCTTGTCCTCGTTCTGCATCTTTTTAGTTTTCAACACAACCTGGTTTCCTGCGCACACTGAAAGCCCACGTTGACATTTGAATATTCATGCAGGTGTCGTGTTGCCAAATCAGAAAACGTCTGAATTGTTCCTGCTTTCTCTCGAGTGAAGTCCAGTGTCAGTGAGGTTCTGTCACGTGTGCAGGTCATAGTGAGGTCACCAACACTCAGCTGTCTGTTTATTAGGTACACCTGACTTAAACTAAAGATTCTATCCACAGGAACTTTCTAGAGTGTTTGTACCACTGTCAGGTGTCTCTATTATTTTGTCCACCCCATTTACATCACAAGGATAGAAACCCATCCTCCGTAGTGTTCAAGCAGTTCAATGTTAAACAGTTTCAACACATTAGAACCTTGGTGACGGGAGATTTACTGCAGGACTTGGTTTGAGCTGCTTGTTCCTAATAAAGTGGAAACTGAGTGAACAATAAGCCAAACGGGTGTAAAGCACAAAGTTTCTTCCATTATGCTGCAGTGTGAAATCCAGAAACCAATCCAGAAGCTGAAAGATTCATCCTGTATTTGTACTCATGGTGTCTCACACCTTTTAAAAGTCAAAAGCCAAGTAAGAACATATGAAACCCACCAGAGGAGGATTCTGCACATTATGTCATTTCACTCATATGAGGAAGTAGCTGCAGAACATATTGTCAAAGAGGAATTTATATAACACAGGTTGGAAGGAATTTCTTTCATGTTGATGAGGAAATCATAAAAACAGAAACTTTTTGTTAACTGAAGAGTTTAAAAAAAGTCATTTCTACCTTATAAGCTTTAATATGAACCGGTGATCACATCAGATTGAGCAAAAGATAAACCGAGTTTAACAACTTCCACCGTTTCTTTTCTCACTGGTTTTTATCAAGATGTTTAATGACCCTGTTCCCAGTTTGGAAGTTTAACTCAAGTTATTACAGTTTTAGAGTATTTTTCAACACTCTTAGATTTCCTACTGGTCAGTCCGAGTCGCTAAGGATCTTAAACTACACATTTTAAGACGATCACAAACTCCCAGAATGTTTCCCTCTTCTCTCCTTTTGACTGTTTTCTTTCTTACTGGTTGTGCATGGAGTTGTTTTTGAAGGGACACATTTTGTGTGTATCTATGTACAAAAAAAGATTAAAAAGAGTTGTGCAGACGAACTAAGGTTAAAAAAAAAATAAAAGATGCCATTTAAATTAAGTGGTATCAGTTTGTGTTGTAAATCCTTTTAAATAAAGATGTTATAGAAAGAGCTGACTCGTGGATACGACTTTTTTACATTTACACTCAGGTGATTTGTTTAGTTCAAGTCGAGTTACTTTACATTTCTATGTCAAATTCAGAGTTCTGAAATGTTTAGTGACAATCCAGCATAGAATTAAAGGTAAAGATGTTTAACTCTAAATTAAAAGCAAAGGTTTTATTGATTCAAATGTTGAATCTAAGTGAAAATTTGAGGTTTCTTTTGCTTTCATCATCAACTGATGAAATTCTGTTATTGCTGTTAAAAACAGTCCATGTGGGAAATATAGCTTGAGTCATCATTTTAAATAAATCCAGTTATACATCAGAAATCTTAAATCTATATACGTAAAAATCATAACTATAAAGATTAGCAGATGGTAAAGTGAAAAGAAATGTGAAAATGCAGTTATAGATTCTCTCAACATCAGTTACCTGAAATAACTTGAATAAAAGAAGTTCATTTTGATTTTACAGCAGCTGAAAGAATCCCCCCCCCCCCCCCCCCCCCCTAAGAAACTACATTTATATCATCACAGTCCCCTCATAGACTGTTTGAATCAAGATTCATGAATTAAATCAAAAAAATCCCATAATCCTTAATAGAAATTGTTCACAACAAAAGCTCCAAATGAATAATCATTTAAATCCCAACATTTTTCGAAGAATCGTTAATTCAGGCAGGTTCAGATGACTCCACAGAGACGTCCCTCTGCTTCCCACTGGTTTCCAGTTGGGCGGACGATCACCAACAGGAAGCTGTCGAGTCCGATTAGAAATGACTTTCACAATAAACTCTTTTTTCTCTCCGGGGGCTGAGGGACTCTTCGCTCGGCGGCCTGCTCCTGATGCAGGAGAACTTTCAATCAGACGTGTTTGATGGTTCATAGAGACTCGGCCTCCGAGCCTTAATTAATCTCCAAACACTCCGGGCGTTAATATGGTCGCCTGTAACGACTGATTGCTTTGGTAGCATTTCAATCAAAGTCTCCCTCTGTGAAACCCGCCGGCTGGTTTCCACAGGTGCTGTTCAAAGTGAGAGTATGAATGGTGTTTGATTCAGAGCGTGGGATCAGGAGCTGAACGTAGAGCGGCAGCGTCTCAAGGTCACACGCTCACGCTTTGTGAGAGAGTTATAAACAAGCCCCTCGCTCCACGTCTCCGTTTGTTCCCTCTCTCACTTCATCACGTATTTATTATTCCCCACGTGTCCCTGTGATGGGACTGGTCTGAACTCACTGTGCAGCCGGAGCCCCTCGGCACAGAGGCAGAAGGTGAATCATCACTTTAGTTGTTTTATTCATTATACTGGAAAGGATTCAAAGTGTAGTTACAATTAAGAGTTAATAAATGGATTAAAGAGAAGACGTGAGAAGAGTAAAAGTAGCAAAAAGGAAAATGTAGAGATTACTAATCTTATTTACCTCATAGTATTTTATCTGAGTCATAATTAACTCACTTATAACTAGAGCCTGATCGAGGACGTCAGGGAGTAAAAGTTTCACTACATCCACCGATAAAAAGTCAAAAGTAAAACTGGCAACGAGTCTCAAGATAAAACCGCTGTGACAAAGTACTGTTATTCATGATGAGTCTTAATATTTTACAGTTTAAACATAAACTTTATTTTTATGTGATTGTTTTTGGCTCCAGTTCTTTCTCCATGACCAAAGGAAACGTGTTGTACATTATTGATTATGTAAAAGAAATTCACCAAATTTCTGAAGTTTCTAATGCAAAATATTTATTATCATCATAACAAGTCCTATGAGACTAACTGATTTGTGAATGTGGGTTATACAAATAGAATGTGATTGATTGATTGATTGATAAATGCAGATATCAACATGTGTGTGAAAGGCTCGTAACTGATTTTTATGATCCAACGGATAAATCGGTCACTTTTAATTTCAGCAGGACATTAATTTGACTTCATCGATTCAATCCTAACTTTAACTTTAACCAAAGTCTAAAAAACGATGAAGTAAATAATGTTTAAAACAGAGAGTGATTACAGATACAGAAGCTGCATCGTCTTTCCAATTTAACGGCCACAGGTTTTAGTTTTTATATCTCGATGATGAATAAACCACCAAAGCTTGAAATTAAAATCATCATCACGTCTCCCCTGCTCGTTGTTTTCATTTCTACTTCAGGGACATCTCCGGATTATTCTTTAATCAATCGTTGATTCTATCAGGGTCGACGAGGGAGGACGGAAGAGAGGAAGCCAGAAGACAATCTGAGAGCTTTTCATTTCTCAGTGGGACGTAATTGTTTTGGAAAAGGAAAACAAAAATGTCCAAAGTCTAATTAGTCCTGAATGTTTGTACCGTATTTGAAGGAATCTCCTGAAGGCGATGTAGAGATTCACTGAGTTCACTGGGTTGAGACGTAGATCCAACCTGAAGACAATACCTCTGTCCACTGGCTCTTATCATGGAGACCAAGTCAAACTGGACAGAACCAGTACAAGTCCCACAGAGCGTGTTGGGAAATGTTTAAATTATCCTAAAGTGAAGACAGAGGAAGTTTATAAAATACATTTAATGGTTGAGATATTATTTCAAGGATGTTAGGCTTTCACAGAGCAAGGACCCAATCGCAGACCAGGATGCAAAAAAATACTTCTTTATTTCCAAAAAAGGAAAACCAAGGAATCCAAAAAGGCAAAAAATTACAAGAGCCAAAAACAGAAAATCCAATTCAATAATTTGGCAAAACAGAGTTCCAAAAAGGGAAAAACAAAGAGGCTCAAAAACCAGAGAGTCAAAAATCCTACCAGAAAATAAAGCTCAAAAATTGCAGTATCCTTGCATGGCTTCTTCACAGTGAAAAAATGATACAATCCGACAGGAGACAACAGAAAGACTGGGCTTAAATAGAAGGGGGAACAAAGACAAGACACAGGTGAACAAATCAGGCAAACCCTCAGGGTGACGATAGGGAACAGGTGAGGGAGAAAAAGAGCGGGAAGCAGTAGAGGGCGGAGTCTCAGGACAATAACAAAACACACATGGCCTGACAACAAACACAACAAGCACATGACAACATAAATAAAGAGGGGGAAAGACATGACATAAAAAAACACAAGCAGGAAGCACAAGGGAAAATGTCTTAAATCACGGGGTCTTAACAAAGGATTAATAATGTGTTGGAACAACTTTCATCCAAAGCACAGAGTTTATGGTAATGACTTCCTGACTGTGTGTTCACGTCACTTCAACACTGAATAAACACTTTCATCATCTTGGTTTTTACAGCATGGAAATATACAATCATCCTCATCATCATCATCATCATCATCATCATCATCATCATCTTCTTCCTCCTCAGGTGAAGCAGCAACATAAAGGAGATTTATTCAGTCAGTTGCAGAGGCTGCTGATATTACCAGTCTCCTGCGAGTCAATCCATCACAAACCAAAGCTTTACTGTGGTGGAAGAGGGAGATGGTGTCGTCATGTGATGGATATGATTTTGTGAAAAGTTCTAAGAAACCCTAAAAACCACTGAACTTAACATTCTCCTGATTTATTCACACAGTTTCTCTGCAGTGGAAATTCAACGTGTGTGTTTTTTCACTATTCAGAGAACAGAGTGAATTGCAAATAACTTTGATATATATATATATATAGTATGTATATATACAGACATTATATCCTAAAATACAAATTCAACATACATATAAAATTAATTCCACTTAAGCAAATGGAACTGATGTTTTTATCTGAGATTTAAATCAGATCAGAGGAGAACTCGTAACAGGAGAGTTTGACGGACGTCCACACTGTTGTCATGTTGAGTTTCATTCAGCTACAGCTACATTTGTCTGATATTTGTCCAATTAGAAAGACACTCAGGAGATCACATGTCCACCAAGACCCAGCAGTCCCCTTAGGAATTAAACAATTTAATGTGAATTCACTAGATCCAGACTTAAACTGCACACACTCATAGATATTAGTCTAAATTTGCCTGATTCTAATCATCAAGATTAATGAATTATTCTCAAATAAATGTCTCAAAAATGCCCTGAGTCCCAAAGTTACATGCTCTTTGTGCAAGTCTGTAGATAAACAGACAAACCGCGGTGAAACCATAACCTCCTCTGCAGCGGTAACAGTTTCCCATGGAAAGTCAGTCATGTGCTATAAACCATACAGTCTATGGCAGGGGTCTTCAACGTTTTTTAGGCCAAGGACCCCCAAACTGGTCTAGAGAGGGAGCAGGGACCCCCTACTATATATATTGTATACAATTGTGTTTAATATTAAACTGGGCCTTGTGCCATATATAAACATAGCTACCCTGTTATTGTGCATTCAATACTAAACTATTCACATATTACACAGGTTCATATATTCATGTTTTTAATTTAAACATGTGCAATCTGTGGATAGCACACGTACTCCCACATTAATGAGATTTGGGACCCTGATGGGTAGCTCACAAGTTATCTAACCTTGGACGGATGGAGGTTGTCAGGCAAAGGGTCTTATCAGCCTCACAATGTGTTGGATGCATGTTAATGTGTATTTAAAGACATTCAAATTTGTGGAAAAAAATTGGTTAGAAAATGAATCAAAAATTATAAACAATTAAAAAATTGTCTCATCAACCAAACATTTCGCGACCCCCCCTGCAGTACCTCCGCGGACCCCCTAGGGGTCGCGGACCCCCTGTTGAAGACCTCTGGTCTATGGTATAAACACAATGGAGGGATCAAGTCGACACATTGATGAAGATAGTGAGGAGAGTCCGATGGTTGATAACATGAAATCCTTCCACTGCATCGCTGAGCAGGGACAGAAAGGAGAAGTGACACTTTGTCAGATGTACTCGCTGCTAAATGTTAGTAATTGTAAGTTAAATGGAAATGAAGTCCAGTAAATGCTCTCAGCGCATGACTCAAAGAGATTTTCACTTTTATTCTGACATGGGTATGTTCAGGAAACCAGAGGCCGCCTCCTTCAATCAGTCTCAGAGTGTCTGCGCTTTCTGTACAAGAATGAAACCAGTCAGTTCCAACCCAGCTTCCACTGGATACTCATCTTTTAGCTTTTTATAAGGGAGCAGATTCCACAGATTGAATTTAAAAACGTCTCTTTGCTCAGTGTCTTAGTGTCATAAGTTTAAATCCAGATAAAAACACTTTGTTTTATGACAAAACATTGTAATGGAAGCTCCAACATTGTGAAAATTGATCAATAACCATTGTTATCTGTGAGAAAAAGTTATCCAACGTGTACTTTTAAGATTTATTTTGGGTCATGTTCCATCCACTAACATGGCCTATGTTTGCAGCCAACCACCAGGGGGCAACCATGATGATTTGGCTTCAGTTTAGAAGAGCATCTTTACAAGAAGTTTACAAACCAGTGGAAAAGGCCTCACGATTTATTAATGATTTGGAAAAGTCCGGAATTTCCTGTTGAAATACAAAGTAAACGGTTGTGTGGTAGCATCTCATTAGCATTAGCATCATTAGATTAGCACCTCTGTTCACTTTATTCTTCTTCAACTCTGATTTTCTTTCATTGAGGATCAAATAGTCTTAATCAGAATCTACATCGATTGACGTCTCATTACTGGAGAGAAGTTGTTGCAGCTGTGGATCCAAACTGGGCCGCAAATCTGGAGCCTAATGATTTTTCCACTGGTTTGTGAAATATGGTGCAGCTTGATTGAAATTGGTGAAAATATATTAAAAAAAAATAAACATCCACACTGTAAAAGATGAAAAGTCTCTGGATCCACATCTGTGCCAAACCGTTAAGGCTTCTTTCTTGGCTCGTGTCCCATAATGCACCTTGTTTTTTGGGGGGAATCTGTTCATTATTTAGGATGTAAACAGACAGAAGGGCACCAGACGTCATTGTGAAAATCTGCTGAGGCCTGTTAGGACTGGGACTCCTTTAGTATTGAAGTGGGCACCGCTGGTTATTTCCTCTCCCAGCGGCTGGCGACACGACCTCTAAAGACGCCGCCGCTCACGGTTAAGATTCAGAGGGAGGTCTCATCTGGGCTCATCCAATATTCATGTTCAGTCTCGCTCCCCTGGTCTTTGTGAACGGACTGAAACTCGCAGGAAAAAACTCTATGAATCCAGTTTTTTTTCATGTTCGATGCCTCTTCTCTGTGTGTCGACCCAACACAACTCTCCACCGAGCTGCACACAACCTGTTTGCACGTTTACTCTACCACTTGTTAATAGCATGTAATCATATTAAATACAATCTTCACTCCAGAGGTGGAACAATCTCTGACATCAGCAGAACCTCTCAGTTTGTATTGATCTGCGTGTTGAGCTTGGTGACATCATAACGTTGAGCTGACCTTAGGGGTTTCCTCGACGTCCCTCTGTCCATCCAAGATTTCCAACTCTTTCTGGGGGATCCCGAGTCTTTGCCGGTCCAGATGGGACATGTTGTCCCTCCAGGCAGTTGTGGGTCTCAGGGTCTCCCCCCGGTTGGACGTTCCTGGTAAGCCTCCACCAGAGGGCGCCCAGAGGGATGGATATGTGAAATCTATTTATTGGTATTAGGAAGTTTGATAGAATGTGGTGACTGCTGGATGTAGAATACAACTAGATCTTCCTCAACGATAACGAAGATGCCCTGAGTATGAAGGATTTAATCAGATGCTCATAATCATGGTTTAAATAATAATGTGACTTAAACGGAAATCTAAAGTAAAAATTGCCCAAATCCTAATTGTAAAACTAAAATTTGTTATTTGTTAAATGTTTCCTTTTTGTGCTTGTTTTTGCTTCTGCCAATTTTATCAGCAGGATTACACAAAAACCAAAGAGGAAATTTCCACGAAAATTTGTGAGAAGGGATTTGAGCCAAAAAGCAACACATGCAGTTGTGGCATGACACCGGACAAAGTGGCAGATGCAGTAATCTTTTTTGTTTTAGGACCTTTTTCAAAATTGTTCTTGATTTCTTAGAGAATGATTTATGGACCTGGATAGAAAATCTGACATATTTATCGCAGCGTGAGCCATTCAGTGCAGATCCAAACGAACATCTGGATCTAAATCTAGATTTAATCGTGGTTTCATGAGGGGGACTGCCGGCAGACGTACGCTCGACTCCACGTATCATCGGTTCATTCAGCCTAAGGAATCATTTCTGGCTCCAAAGAACCGATATTACAAATATGACAATCTGCCATGGAAGAGCAACAGGAAAAGAAGGCGTCCGAGTGTTAGCGTGAAACACAGCAGCCGCCACAGAGGAGGAGGAAACAGACTTAGAGGCAGATGGAGGGAAATAACCTGGCAGCAGAACAGGCACACAGAATGGTGTATTGATTCCAAACATGGGCGAGTGAAGAGAGCGAGAGAGAGACAATGAGATGGAGAGACAAATAAATATATTATCCGACTGTAAAAAACAAACAGAGGAAAGACGCCCTGGACAATATGGCTGCAGAGATGAGACGGAAATCCGTGCCTGAGAAAAAACAAGATGAGAAAAACATGCTTCGATTACTATGACAGAAAGTTTGTTTAGAGGACCAGAACTCGTCTCTGTCCCTTTCCTTTTATTTAAGGGGATTTTATTACAAGAACAACAACAACAACAACAGGATTTCCATTCAACCAGAATATGGATTACTCCCTAAACTTCATATTTCATATATCATAGAAGGAACATGTGGTTATTGTGACTTTAAAAAGCTTTGAGTGGTCGATGAAAGTAGAAAATTACGATATAATTAAAATCTATTTACTGTCTCTGTGCAACCGAAGATAATATTGTTGTGTTGTTAAATTTGAAAGCACGGAAGTTTGTTTGTAATTTGTATTATTTTAAGAGTTAGGTATTGAGGAATGAATGGGCTTCATCTCTAAGTCTGTGATGGCACAGGCTGAACTTCACCCTCCTCTTCTTCACTTCTTCATCACCTAAGCTCACAAAGTTGCAATGCAAGACATTATTGAAAGTAACGCCATCGTGATAAGACTGTTTATTAAATATCTCCTTGAAGGAAGAGTATGCTGCTCATATTCAGGTTGTTAATTTCAATTATCCTCAAACTTGAAAAAGGTTGTTTTCAAACTCAAATGATTCCAGCAGCGTTTCCTAACTTCTCCATTTTAGAGCTAAATCATTTTCTATCAAAAAACACAATAGTACGGATGTAACCTCAGGGGCATTGTTTTCTACGAGGGAGATAAGCTCCTGTTACAGACTTTAAAATCACAGACCTTTCACATTCACAAACTAAAAACTTTAAAAAGATGCTGGAGGAAAAGAACCATCATCTGTCTCCTTCAACACGAAGCCGGTGCTGCAGTGAATGAAGCTAAATCTGACGGGAGGATAGAAGCTGGTGAAATGAGCCGCTCAGCCGTCGAGAGTCACATTCACACAGTCAAGGACACACACTCAGTTCTTTAACACAGACGCATTTCACAGCCGTTTATGTGCTTAAGCTTTAAGCAGATTTATTTTTAAATCGCTAACCAGAGATGAGTTTTCTTTTTGTCTCCCACTGTGGTTCAAATCCTGTTACAGCAGCTTTTTCCTCCATGAGACAAATACAATTTGGGGTGAAAATTAAAAAGTTTTTGCCAGAACATGTGAGCAGCCTCCAAACAAACCCAAGTGAAAATGTCCAAAGACAAACTCGTCCCTGTCGTCTTCTCCACAAGTTAAATGAGGACAAATGGAATGACTTATAGAACAACTCTATGAGACGCTGATCTGAGCTCGACTGTTTGACAGCAAACACAGACAGTGTCCTCGTGATCACAGACAGTGTCCTCGTGATCACAGACAGTGTCCTCGTGATCACAGACAGTGTCCTCGTGAACACTCCTGTGCAGGATCTACAGCTGCAGAGTCTTAAAGACACATCTGAACAAAGGTCCTGGTATCAGTGGGTGAACTGGCCGATCAGCTGCTCTGCAAAATCTTCAAAAAGTCAAAGAAACGAGGCAACGCCAATACCCAGCATCCTTAAGTGTCACGTGTGTGTGTGAAACGAGCCAGTGGATTCCTTGTGTGAGTCAGGTCTCATTTGACCAGCAGATGTCGCTGCTGTGTAAGGATGTATTTAAATGCAGCCGCGTGAGGGAGCAGCCAATCACAGGCCGGCAGTGTTTGCAGCGCTTGCTCCAGACTGATGGAGAAGCAACATCTACTGTATAAAGAGAGTGCGCTCTGTGATGCTCTGTGGGGCTCCAGGTGGTTCCTGTCTAAAACATCATCTTCTGTACAATTAAAATCTCCTCCTAAAAATAAAAAATCATAAATGTTTTCCTCTGCTTGAAACCGTGTAGAAAACAGACTCTGTCGGCTCACCACCAGGATTCTGCCCTCCACCACCTCCTCCACTTCTGAAGACTCTGGTGGAAGCTCCTGGAGAAGATGATGCCCCCCCCCCCCCCCCACACACACACACACACACACTGGTGATAAGGTGCCCCTGCTCTATCAGAGAAAGAGATAATCTTTTATTTTCATTCCTTTCATGTTCTTTGTTTTCTGGAGAAACACTTTGATCTTCCCCGTACTGTAGCTTCTTGAGTTCTTCTGGCTTCCTGTCCTGAAGTCGGAGGATTCACTGTCAGCAGAGTCGGTCTCCATGCTGGACTCAGACTCTGCTGCTCCTCTACCTCCTTTCTTCACTGCTCCTTTTTTTGCCTTCGAGCTTCCACTATTGCTCCTGGTCTTTCTTTTCAGATGAGGCCCTTAAAGCACCTCCTCTTCAGTGTCTGTGTGCACATGCCAGCCTCAATCAATTCAATCAAGCTGCACCAGAGTTCAATCACTCATAGAAACCAGTCCTCTAAATAATCCTGACTGTTTTCATCATTCTCACAATTATAAAGAAAGTGACACAAATATGCTCCTGGCTCCGCCCCTTTATCAGGATTCCTGCCCAAATTGATGAGTTTGTGGAAAAATCATTTTTTTGGGTTTTCTGGTGTAATTCTGCTGAAAAACAAACAAACAAATAGATCAGGAGTGAAAACAAAAGACCAAAATATTTATTTAAAAAAGAATCATAAAATCACGATACATAATAATTCATTATCCGTGTAATAACCACATTAATATCATGTATAAGACACAAGATGAGTCACGTGTTGTTACCACAGCCTCAAAGCCTCATAACCAAGACGTCCAAAATAGTTCAGAGGGTAACAGCAAAAAATGTATAAAGTAATTGTAGAAAAGACAACAACTTCAACAACAGGCCGACAAATTGGACAAAAGAAGGAAAACCCAACACACCAACCCACAAAGGGTCGTAGGATCTGAGAATCTTCCTTCAACCTAAACCAACATCAGAACTAAAGCTCACAGAAATAAAGCTGCGAAAACTGGACGACTGGACCCATCAGAAAAGAAAAAGAAAAGAAACAACACAACAATACTCTTGTTCTAAAGGTCATGCTGTACAAACTGCTGCTGCTGCAACCGGGGATGGAAAGATAGATACTTCCTGTTCCCTCCGAAATACTTTCAACCAATCACAGTGCACCTGAGGAGAGAAGAAAACAGGAAACCATGAGTAGAAAGGAAATGTACGGTGGTTTTCCTCTTTATTTAAAAGCATGGTCTTTTAGTTTGACAGCTGGACTTGCACGTTCAGATTTCGTGATGTTTTTACTCAACACTCTAAGCTTGCACTCACACAGCTCCTGCTGGTGCTTAGATTTGCTCTGCTTGTGCTCAAACTCTGCGCTTGCACTCAGATATGTTGCTGCTTGGACAGATTTCCTGTATTTAATAACTACACATTATGGTTTCTGTAAAACTCGCTTGTACGGATGTTCTCTGAAGTCGTCCATCTTGGTTCTGTTTGTCCCAGTGGCTCTGACCTGATGCTTCACACCAGGTCTTCCTGCTCCTCTGTGTCTTCTGTCTGTGCTGCAGCAGCAACGTTCTCATACTCAGGACAGTTGTGTGACTGTTGGGGGAGAGATGAGAAAATATTAATCCTCACTGGACTTTATTCATGAAACCTGCAAATAATCAAAGTTCATTCAAAACAGTTTGAACTTAGTTGCTCCCCCTGTCCATTGGTTTGTTTGTTCAATGGAAACAACCTTTTACATTTTGGAGCAGATTCAGACAAAGTAGCTGATCCAAGAAATGTTTTATCTCTTTCTCTAACATGGTGAGATGAAAACAGTGATATGGAGTCATTCTTTTGGCCTCACTGTCTCTCACCTCTGTCATCTCCACAGCTTCATTCAGTTCTGATTTCAAGCTCAGAGTTTTTTTCATCCTGGATTGAAAACAACAACAAACACAACATTTGACAAAATTAACTTCATAACTCTGAAACTAGTGTTTGAAGACATTTGAAGAAGACAGTAAAAGAGCAGAGGGTGAACTGATGGATTTGTGTTGTTTTACCTCGTCCACAGAGTCCAGACCAGCACTGGAACCAGCACGACCACCATAGTCAGCCTGATGGTATTCATGATTATCACTGACTTCCCTAGACAACAGACTGGAGACATTAGCAGTGTGGTTAGACTGATGACTCAGTTTGCCAGGTGATGCTGTTGGTCAGTCAGTATTGTTCATGTGCAATATGATGGGCTTGATATACAGCTGTGACACATCTGGAAATCCTGAGTATTGATGGTTTAAGGTTCTGGTGAAATGAAAAGGAGGGGGGGGGGGTGTAGGCTGTAAAAGTCAGAGTGCTAAAATCACCTGCTCCAACAGTCAGATGTAAGGTGGCCTTACTACGTCCGTGTGTGTTCTGGGCCTCACACTGATACTTTCCACCATGTTCAGCTGTGATATCAGTGATGGTGAAGATTTGTCCTGATGCTGTTGGTGAATCCTCGTCCTCCTTGTACCAGGTGTAGTGAGCTGCTGGGTTAGCATCACTGCTGCAGGTCAGAGTCACTGAGCTGCCCTCCATGATCTCACCAGAGGGACTCACTGACACAGAGGGAGGCTTTGGAGCATCTGAAGGATAGTCTATATTAACACACAGGATGAGAATACAATCAAAACACTGTCTGTATTATTTGTTGATAGTTTAAATTTAAATTATTTCCACATTATTGTAGCTTCATGAGGAGGAGTAAACTCACACACTGTAGGAGAAGGGAAACGCTCCTGTCCTTCTATAGCACAGTGATAGCTGTCTTCAGGATTAAAGTGTTTGAGGTGAAAGTATTTTTTTCGTCCAACAGGTTTATTGTTATTGTACCAAACGTAGGAAAGATGATCAGGGAGCTGACACCTGCTGTGACAGGTCAGCTCTGTCCAGGTAGAAGATGGATTGGCTGTTGATCTCCTCACATGTACCTGGAGCTGAGGGTCTGTGAACAAACATGTGATTTTATTTCAACAAACTCACTAACATTTCAAACTGACTCTAATGTAAATGTTACCTGTGACAGACAGAGTGACTCCAGCTGAACCAGTAAAACTCCCAGTAGGTTGGTTTGTTGTGAACTTGAACTTGTACACAGCTGAGTCGCTCTCTCTCAGGTTAGAGATTCTCAGAGTGCACGTGTTGTTTCCACAGAGATTCTCCACACGACCTGAATACTCTGAATCATTCCTTAGATCAACGTGAATCCCATTACTCTCTTTAATGAACCAGAAAGTTTCCTGAACTGTAGTATCATGGTTATTAACTGTGGATGGGTATGTGTAGGTACAGTTAATGTCCACTGTTGATCCTCTGGAGGCACAGATCTCAGTAGAAGTGTAACTCACACTCCAGTCAGTCTGACTCCTTACCACTGTAACACAGAGCCCATCAGAGAATCAGAAGATAAACTTATACATTTATAAAACTATCTCCATGTATTTTCTCTGGTGAATCACCAGTCGGCAGGTTTTCATTTTAAGATGATGACGATGCCAAGATGAGGAACTTTCAGTTCACATAAAACACAGAGAAGTTCCCTTTAGACTTCAGTGTGAGGGAGAAACACACTGTTGGAGGTGAGGAACATGAGGGACCTTGTATAAGTTGCTCTTATAATGGAGCAAACTGGCCAATATGGAGGAAATGATCTGTGTCTTTTATGCAGAGTCGACCAAAGATGGACGACACGTCTACACTTCCTCCCACTCTCCAGAAATGAAGCCAAAATATCCTGGATACCAACGCTGCCATCTTTCACATTTGGAACCACAGTCTGCACAGTAGTGATCCGGAGATGGAGCCACAGTATCAAGGTCCCGCCCATACATGAGCTCGACCAATCCTGAGTCAGCCTCAGCTGTCAATCATGAAGTTTAATCTAATTTTCATATCATCAAATAACTAATTAAAACCAAATTTATGAGAAACATGAACAATAGAGTGTGATAAGAACCTAAAATGACAACAAAAATCTTTGAGAAAAAGTTATATGACTTTTTACATTGGTCCATGTCCTTCCCACTAACATGGAGGAGACAGGATATATGTTCTATACTGCAGCCAGCCACCAGGGGGCGATCACAATGCTTTGGCTTCACTTCTAGGGAGCAGTTATTTCTTCAATCTATATTTACACAAGCAGAATACTAGTACTAGTACTACACTAGTTTGTCAGTACTGACAGTAGTATCCCAAGAGTTCAATGTCCCCATGCAGAAAAAAGTATTTAAAGACACATGAAGTTATGGTACAATGCATTATCTCAAATACTCCAGCAGATGGTGCTGTTAGTGAAATACTGTAGATTAAACTCACACATTGAAGGAGAGCGGAAATCCTCGAGTCCTTTAACAGCACAGGAAACTCTTTCTGTAGGACGAAAAGTATCTGCATAAGATTCTCCTTCCTCCGTCTTCTGTTGATTCTCGTACCAGACGTAGTTCAGATGATCAGGAAGACGACAACTGCTCTGACACCTGAGCTCTGCCCAGTTATAAGAGTCATATATCACTGATCTGCTCACCTGCACATGCAAATCTGTGTGTGAGAATAAGGAATTCATTTTAGTCCAAACTAACAACACACACATGAATATAAAAGTGCACAGACACACTCAAGTGAACCAAACAAGATGTAGGAAATAAATGAATGAATGTTCAGATGTAAATGTTACCAGTGACTGACAGAGTGACTCCAGCTGAACCAGTTAAACTCCCAGTAGGTTGGTTTGTTGTGAACCTGAACTTGTACACAGCTGAGTCGCTCTCTCTCAGGTTAGAGATTCTCAGAGTGCACGTGTTGTTTCCACAGAGATTCTCCACACGACCTGAATACTCCGGATCAGTCCTTAGATCAACGTGAATCCCATTACTCTCTTTAATGAACCAGAAAGGTTCCTGAACTGTAGTATCATGGTTATTAACTGTGGATGGGTATGTGTAGGTACAGGTAATGTCCACTGTTGATCCTCTGACGGCACAGATCTCAGTAGAAGTGTAACTCACATCCCAGCCATTCTCACACTGTACCACTGTAACACAGAGAATCAGATTCATAACCACACCAGAGAACACTTAGTTTACTTTTTACTTTCTGTAGAAAAGAAACACATTTCCATGAGCAGCATTCCATAGCATTTCAACTAATGACTCCACACACTGATGACAAGTCCTGCATCGAGAGGAGAGGAACTCAGTCATTATGATAACAATAATAATAATAACTAGGGCTACGTTGTAGCACTAACGGGCCCGAGCACAGGCAATTTCAAGTCTGTTGCGGTCGGGGAAGAGAGAGCGATCGATGACCAAGCGCACGTCTCTGCCTTGCGTGCGTTTTAAGCTCTGCAGCAAGAATAAACGCTTCACTTCCTGTAGCCAGCAGGTGGCGCTAGGATTTTAAGTCATGGTGTCCTTGTAGATGTCATCAGATCGCGACTCTTGTCTTACATGTCTAGTTTGGAGTTGATTGGACCAAATATGTCCAAGATACAGACGCTCGTGTTTTGATGGCATGTGATCAGACTTTGACTCCACGCCATGGTCAGAGTATGGTGTTTTCCTATTTTGTAGCAGGTAAAAATACCAGTTAAATGTCAACAGTTGTCTTTATTGTCGTTCTGTTATTTAATAAATGCAACAAACTATAGTTTTTATATATATTGTATAACTATATATATATATATGTATATATATAACTTTATAACCTGTGTTATCAAATATGTTGTGCGGCTCCAGACAGATTTAAATTGGGGGAAGAGGGGACGAAATGGCTTTTTCAATAGTTACATTTTGTGTCTTGATCAAACCATGGTGTTACACTGACCTCTGGTGCCTTAATATTGGCACTACAGGTGTAATTCAATATTAAGTCACTAGAGAGCAGTGTTGGACCATTAACTACAGACATGGTGTTTTCATTTTGTTTATCAAATTTATAAGCCTCACCACGGTCACACAGATTGATGAAAAGTTTAAATTTTGATAACTTTAGATCTTCATCTTGTTTTGTACACATGCATCAAATTTTTACGTTGATTTGATGAAGGCCCTACGAGAAGTGAGTCAAACTGTAAGACATAGAAAAACAAGACATTTGCTGTTGCCACCAGGGGACGCTGTGATTTTAAGTCACGATTTCTGTACCGATGTCTTCAGGTCGCGACTCTTGTCTTATGTGTATAGTTTGGACTCGATTGGACAAAATATGTCCAAGATACAGGAGCCTGTGTTTTGATGGCGTTTAATCAAACTTTGAGGCCACACCACGGTCAGACGGTTTTGCTAAAACTTAATCCTTCAATAACTTTAGATCTCCATTTTGTTGTGATGACGATCGTCTAAATTGTAAGTTGATTTGATGAAAGCTGTAGGAGGAGTACTTAAAAGAAAAAATATCGAATATGACCAAAATGGCCACTAAAGTCAAACTGGCGGGCTTCCTGTTGCGTTATTCATAATGCACTGATGGACTTTTTTGTGCATCTAGTCATGATACACAATAGTCTTTGTTTTTTTTGATGATCGGTGAATGCTAAATGAGGGGCTTTTCCGTAGGTGGCGCTATTGAGCGGTTTTGACACACCCGTTCCCAAATACTTCAGAATACGTAAACTTGCGCACATTTCTAATTTACTGTACACTTTAGAAACTTTTTGAGCACGTTAAAGCCCTCAAAAAGCCAATTCACTGAGCGAAGAAAAATAATAATAACTAGGGCTACGTTGTAGCACTAACGGGCCCGAGCACAGGCAATTTCAAGTCTGTTGCGGTCGGTGAAGAGAGAACGTTCAATGAGAAGCGCTCGTCTCTGCGTTGCATGCGTTTCGGCACTGTGGCAAGGACTATCGCTTCACTTACTGTAGCCAGCAGGAGGCTCTATGAACTAGAGGTAAGTAACCTTGAAACTATACTACAACAAAACCTATTGCTTTATCTATCATCATATGCTTACATGCCGCAAGGCTTTTTTAATATAAAACTGTTATAAAAGTTACCGTTTATTTAACACGTCTAATGAACAGATTGAAGCAAGTTAGCTGCAGGGTCGTATGTTTGGTTGAGACTTTATGTTTTATTATAATAAGTTAATATCAATATGCTACACGTGTAAGTTGCATGTGATAGTAACTATGTTTCACCATTATTCTGTTGAAGGCTGGTATATCCACCATTACTATTCCCACCGCGTTTATTTAGCCTGTCATGGAGTTTTAAAGTGAATATGACAGTTTAGATATGATTATAATCTCCACACATCAGTGTTGTAAACAGTTCTCAAATTAATTATATAATTATGTTTTCAAACCGAGGGAAGTGGAGAGACTTGATGTGGACTGTTATCAATAGCTCTGTGGGAGATTATCACCTTGAATATTACAGATGAGGTAGAAAGACATTTTATCTATTTTTACAATGTTGTATTTCTTTCAGTACTTTTATCAAAAGCGACTTAAAATATGTGCATTTAACCATTAGGATACAAACCCAGACCACAGTACAACGGTTCTATCTGAAATCTGTTGTGCTTCATACACAACTCAAAACATTCTTTAACAGTGCGTTTCTTCTCTTTATAGATGAGGAACTGCAGCACCTGATGTCGTCAGCAGCAACATGGTGGTCAACACGTGGACGACTGCATCATCATCAGAAGCTACACAACACTTCTAAATTCCTCCCTTAAATAAAGATGGCCTGCAACTGTTTAGTGGTAACAGTCATTGCTCATTGTCATGGATAACAATTCATTTCTATCTTTATTATGGTTGGTTAAAATAATAAAAACTTATTACAACAATGTGTATCTTTTGCTTTCTGATTTGATACACTTTAGATAAGAACCCAGTGTTTAATATTTCTGCTTTGCCATAAGAGACAAAACATGGTCAATTGGTCATCACAGCTGTGTCCTTCAGGCTCGTCCGTCCCTAATAAAATGAGAGGAAACATAAAAATAATCAGATCATAATCATTTCATCTTAGGAAATAGGTAGTGTACATCATTTTCAAATTCTCTATGAACACTGTCTGTTCTAGTAAAGTTACAATATATTATATCCACCATTACTATTCCCACCGCGTTTATTTAGCCTGTCATGGAGTTTTACAGTGAATATGACAGTTTAGATATGATTATAATCTCCACACATCAGTGTTGTAAACAGTTCTCAAATTAATTATATAATTATGTTTTCACACCGAGGGAAGTGGAGAGACTTGATGTGGACTGTTATCAATAGCTCTGTGGGAGATTATCACCTTGAATATTACAGATGAGGTAGAAAGACATTTTATCTATTTTTACAATGTTGTATTTCTTTCAGTACTTTTATCAAAAGCGACATAAAATATGTGCATTTAACCATTAGGATACAAACCCAGACCACAGTACAACGGTTCTATCTGAAATCTGTTGTGCTTCATACACAACACAAAACATTCTTTAACAGTGAGTTTTTTCATCTTCATAGATGAAGAACTGCAGCACCTGATGTCCTCAGCAGCAACATGGTGGAGATCTGATTTGATACACTTTAGATAAGAACCCAGTGTTTTATATTTCTGCTTTGTCATAAGAGACAGAACATGGTCATCACAGCTGTGTCCTTCAGGCTCGTCCGTCCCTAATAAAATGATAGGAAACATGAAAGTATGTCATAATTATAGAGAAAGAGTTACATATGAACAAAGTGTGTATTCTTATTTTCGGTGGATATTCAACTATGTATTTGAATATGCTTTTGGATTAAAACGTGCACTACCATGACAATGAATGTTTAGTATGGAGCTATTTCACATTAAAAGTATTGCATTATAATTTAACACATTATGTATTATGTGCAATACTTTGTAAGTAATGAAAACAGGTCTGTACCTGGAGTCAGTGTTCAGTCTGGTTGGATTCAAGTTGTGTCTCACGCTGGACATCCTAGAGGAACATTGAACACAAATACACAGATATGTTAAGTCATACATGTGCCATGTTATCTGCTTAACAGACTTTTACATGGTAATAATAAAATATTAATTCAAAGTTAATCAGATCATAATCATTTCAGCTTAGGAAATAGGTAGTGCATATTAGCCTACAATTCTGTATGACACTGTCTGTTCTAGTAAAGTTACAAGGCTATGATTTACTCATATTTAACAAAAGAATTCAGTGAAGTCTGTCTGAGATTAACGATTTAAATACTGAAGGTGGGAGACACGGTTACCTTCACTGTAACACGTTACAACACTACTCTGAAGAAAGAGCTTTAGGACACGTAATGCTCCTTTGAACAGCTGCTCTTGCAATGCAGATGTGACTTTAAACACTCAGGTTTCTCAGGTTTCAGTTAGCATCGCTAGCCCGCTAGCGAAACTAACTTACAAGCCGACAAACAGTCTCCTGTCTCAGAGTCATCCGCATAAAGTAACGCTTATATCTGCTGGGTGGACCCGCTCATGTCGTTTCATGTCGGTGTTTGTCGGTAATAACCCCAATCGAATCGAAGAACAGTTACTGCACCCATGCGAAGATATTCTTAGCTTGCTTGTTAGCGAGCTAGTTAGCCTCCGGCGCTAGCGAAAAAGAAGCCGACACACAGTCTCCTGTCTCAGATTCATCCTTATAAACGAACGCTTATCTCTGCTTGGTGGACCTGGGTTCATGGCGGTTGTTTCGGTAACAGCTGGCATTCGCATCGAACCCGTTGATATACACTGAGCTGGTATGTAGCTCCCGGATTAGCGTCCCTTAGCTATCACGGCTGATTCAAAGGCACCCTGCGAATCACATCGAAATAAAATACTTAACGTGACTTACCACAGAAACGGAGGCGCAGACATCGTTACCGTGACCGTCAGGAGAAGGAGCAGAACATCAAAGTGTGTAATTTACCGGGTATGTGGGTGTAAGCCATTTCATGAGGCGTTCACTTGTAACTGGTTAAAGCCGAACTCACAACACACAGCACAGCTTACACTGTGACGTCACGTGAATTTCAAACATCTATATCGCTTAAACGAGGGAGTTAAAATAAAATACACCCCCCTCAGAGTTGTCATGAAGGAAGAACTTAGCGATTGAGACTAAAACCAAAGTTTGAGCAATGCTGTAAAAGGTTTAATTCTCCTCTAAAGTTGGCCACCCTGTAAAACACAGTCTGTTAATGCATAGATAACACAAAGCATGGTCTGACACTGCCATCTAGTGACTAAATATTGCAGCACATCTGCCAGATATAGATGTTTTCATTCCTCAAACTGGAAGCCACACCACGGTCACACAGTATTATGAACAGTTGCAATTTCGTTAACTTTAGATCTTCATCTTGTTTTGAACACATGCATCAAATTTTTACGTTGATTTAATGAAGGCCCTACGAGTAGTGATTCAAACTGTAACACATAGAAAAACAAGACATTTGCTGTTGCCACCAGGGGACGCTGTGATTTTAAGTCACGATTTCTGTACCAATGTCTTCAGGTCGCGACTCTTGTCTTATGTGTATAGTTTGGACTCGATTGGACAAAATATGTCCAAGATACAGGAGCCCGTGTTTTGATGGCGTTTAATCAAACTTTGAGGCCACACCACGGTCAGACGGTTTTGCTAAAACTTAATCCTTCAATAACTTTAGATCTCCATTTTGTTGTGATGACGATCGTCTAAATTGTAAGTTGATTTGATGAAAGCTGTAGGAGGAGTACTTAAAACAAAAAATATCGAATATGACCAAAATGGCCACTAAAGTCAAACTGGCGGGCTTCCTGTTGCGTTATTCATAATGCACTGATGGACCTTTTTGTGCATCTAGTCATGATACACAATAGTCTTTGTTTTTTTTGAAGATCGGTGAATGCTAAATGAGGGGCTTTTCCGTAGGTGGCGCTCTTGAGCCTTTTTGCCACTTCCTTTTCAAAATACTCCAGAATACGTAAATTTTCGCCGCCTTCGAATTTATTGCAAACTCCTACAACTTTTTGAGCACATTAAAGCCCTCAAAAAGCCAATTCATTTAAGCTAAGAAAAATAATAATAATAATAATAATAATAATCATTTCAATTTCAATAGGGCCTCCCACCGATTTCGGTGCTCGGGCCCTAATAATAACTAGGGCTACGTTGTAGCACTAACGGGCCCAAGCACAGGCAATTTCTATTCTGTTGCGGTCGGTGAAGAGAGAACGTTCAATGACCAAGCGCTCGTCTCTGCGTTAAATGCGTTTGTGCACTGCGGCAAGGAATATTGCTTCACTTCCTGTAGCCAGCAGGAGGCTCTATGAACTAGAGGTAAGTAACCTTGAAACCATACAACCAAACCTATTGCTTTAACTAGCACCATATACTTACATGCCTCAAGGCTTTTTTAATATAAAATTGTTATAAAAGTTAGTTTATTTAACACGTCTAATGAACACATTGAAGCAAGTTAACTGCAGAGTCGTATGTTTGGCTGTGACTTTGTTTTATTTTAATAAGTTAATATCAACAGCTACATGTGTAAGTTGCATGTGATAATAACTATGTTTCACCATTATTCTGATACAGGCTGATATATCCACCATTACTATTTTCACATCGTTAATTTAGTCTGTCATGGAGTTGTAGAGTCAATTAGACAGTATAGATAAGATTATAATGTCCACACATCAGTGTTGTAAACACTTCTCCAGTTAATTATATAATTATGTTTTCACACTGAGGGAAGTGGAGAGACTTGATGTGGACTGTTATCAACAGCTCTGTGGGAGATCATCACCTTGAATATTACAGATGAGGTAGAAAGACATTTTATCTGTGTACAATGTTGTATTTCTTTCTCACGTTTTATCAAAAGCGATTTAAAGTATGTGCATTTAACCATTAGTATACAAACCCAGACCCCAGTACATCGGTTCTATCTGAAATATGTGGTGCTTCATACACAACACAAAACATTCATAACAGTGCGCTTCTGCTCCTCATTAATGCAGCTCCTGATGTCCTCAGCAGCAACATGGTGGAGATTTGCAGCTTCATGCTGGTCAACTGGAAGACAACTGATTAAGATTAAAAGATTAAGATTAAGATCCATTTATTCGTCCCAAACAAATGCACAGACATGCAAAGGCACACTCATGCAGGTAGGGAAATTTAATCTCTGCTTTTTACCCATCTGGTGCAGGACACACAGAGCAGTGAGCGACCATGTACGGCGCTCACGGAGCAGATGTTGGGGGAGTGAGGTGCCTTGCTCAGGGGCACTAGAGAGGGTAGGGAGACTCTTGGATTTTTGGACAGATCAATCCAGGTTTGTCTTTTGTTGTCTCTCCGTGGAGTCGAACCGGAGACGAACCAGAGACCTTCTCTGCCCATAGTCCAAGTTTCTGCCCTCTACACATCACTCCATACGTTGCTCCCTTAACTACAGATGGCCTGCGAATGTCATGGAGTTTTACAGTGAATTAGACAGTTTAGATATGATTTAAATCTCCACACATCAGTGTTGTAAACAGTTCTCAAATTAATTATATAATTATGTTTTCACACTGAGGGAAGTGGAGAGACTTGATGTGGACTGTTATCAATAGCTCTGTGGGAGATTATCACCTTGAATATTACAGATGAGGTAGAAAGACATTTTATCTATTTTTACAATGTTGTATTTCTTTCAGTACTTTTATCAAAAGCGACTTAAAATATGTGCATTTAACCATTAGGATACAAACCCAGACCACAGTACAACGGTTCTATCTGAAATCTGTTGTGCTTCATACACAACTCAAAACATTCTTTAACAGTGCGTTTCTTCTCTTTATAGATGAGGAACTGCAGCACCTGACGTCGTCAGCAGCAACATGGTGGTCAACACGTGGACGACTGCATCATCATCAGAAGCTACACAACACTTCTAAATTCCTCCCTTAAATAAAGATGGCCTGCAACTGTTTGGTGGTGGCAGTCATTGCTAAGTGGCATGGATAAGAATTCATTTCTATCTTCATTATGGTTGGTTAAAATAATAAAAACTTATAACAACAATGTGTATCTTTTGCTTTCTGATTTGATACACTTTAGATAAGAACCCAGTGTTTAATATTTCTGCTTTGCCATAAGAGACAAAACATGGTCAATTGGTCATCACAGCTGTGTCCTTCAGGCTCGTCCGTCCCTAATAAAATGAGAGGAAACATAAAAATAATCAGATCATAATCATTTCATCTTAGGAAATAGGTAGTGTACATCATTTTCAAATTCTCTATGAACACTGTCTGTTCTAGTAAAGTTACAAGGCTATAATGTATTTATATTTAACAAAATAATTCAGGGAAGTCTGCCTGAGATTAACGATGTAAACACTAGTAGACACGGTTATTTTTCACTGTAACACGTGACAGGACATCAACACCGTGACTCTGAATAAAGAGCCTTAGGATACGTAGTGCTCCTTTGCACAGCTGCTCTTACAATGTGTAGCAAGTGCTAAATCTCCATTAGTATAATAGTAATGAAAATCACCCTTCACATAATTGAACATATATTTTCCATGTGAACCGCTTTAACACAGTTCAATTCTGGAGCAAAATATAACTTATACAGTATTTATTAGAGTTACATATGAACAAAGTGTGTATTCTTATTTTCGGTGGATATTCAACTATGTATTTGAATATGCTTTTGGATTAAAACGTGCACTACCATGACAATGAATGTTTAGTATGGAGCTATTTCACATTAAAAGTATTGCATTATAATTTAACACATTATGTATTATGTGCAATACTTTGTAAGTAATGAAAACAGGTCTGTACCTGGAGTCAGTGTTCAGTCTGGTTGGATTCAAGTTGTGTCTCACGCTGGACATCCTAGAAGAACATTGAACACAAATACACAGATATGTTAAGTCATACATGTGCCATGTCATCTGCTTAACAGACTTTTACATGGTAATAATAAAATATTAATTCAAAGTTAATCAGATCATAATCATTTCAGCTTAGGAAATAGGTAGTGCATATTAGCCTACAATTCTGTATGACACTGTCTGTTCTAGTAAAGTTACAAGGCTATGATTTACTCATATTTAACAAAAGAATTCAGTGAAGTCTGTCTGAGATTAACGATTTAAATACTGAAGGTGGGAGACACGGTTACTTTTCACTGTAACACGTTACAACACTACTCTGAAGAAAGAGCTTTAGGACACGTAATGCTCCTTTGAACAGCTGCTCTTGCAATGCAGATGTGACTTTAAACACTCAGGTTTCTCAGGTTTCAGTTAGCATCGCTAGCCCGCTAGCGAAACTAACTTACAAGCCGACACACAGTCTCCTGTCTCAGAGTCATCCGCATAAAGTAACGCTTATATCTGCTGGGTGGACCCGCTCATGTCGTTTCATGTCGGTGTTTGTCGGTTATAACCCCAATCGAATCGAAGAACAGTTACTGCACCCATGCGAAGATATTGTTAGCTTGCTTGTTAGCGAGCTAGTTAGCCTCCGGCGCTAGCGAAAAAGAAGCCGACACACAGTCTCCTGTCTCAGATTCATCCTTATAAACGAACGCTTATCTCTGCTTGGTGGACCTGGGTTCATGGCGGTTGTTTCGGTAACAGCTGGCATTCGCATCGAACCCGTTGATATACACTGAGCTGGTATGTAGCTCCCGGATTAGCGTCCCTTAGCTATCACGGCTGATTCAAAGGCACCCTGCGAATCACATCGAAATAAAATACTTAACGTGACTTACCACAGAAACGGAGGCGCAGACATCGTTACCGTGACCGTCAGGAGAAGGAGCAGAACATCAAAGTGTGTAATTTACCGGGTATGTGGGTGTAAGCCATTTCATGAGGCGTTCACTTGTAACTGGTTGAAGCCGAACTCACAACACACAGCACAGCTTACACTGTGACGTCACGTGAATTTCAAACATCTATATCGCTTAAACGAGGGAGTTAAAATAAAATACACCCCCCTCAGAGTTGTCATGAAGAAAGAACTTAGCGATTGAGACTAAAACCAAAGTTTGAGCAATGCTGTAAAAGGTTTAATTCTCCTCTAAAGTTGGCCACCCTGTAAACACAGTCTGTTAATGCATAGATAACACAATCCATGGTCTGACACTGCCATCTAGTGACTAAATATTGCAGCACATCTGCCAGATATAGATGTTTTCATTCCTCAAACTGGAAGCCACACCACGGTCACACAGTATTATGAAAAGTTGCAATTTCGTTAACTTTAGATCTTCATCTTGTTTTGAACACATGCATCAAATTTTTACGTTGATTTAATGAAGGCCCTACGAGTAGTGAATCAAACTGTAACACATAGAAAAACAAGACATTTGCTGTTGCCACCAGGGGACGCTGTGATTTTAAGTCACGATTTCTGTACTGATGTCTTCAGGTCGCGACTCTTGTCTTATGTGTATAGTTTGGACTCGATTGGACAAAATATGTCCAAGATACAGGAGCCCGTGTTTTGATGGCGTTTAATCAAACTTTGAGGCCACACCACGGTCAGACGGTTTTGCTAAAACTTAATCCTTCAATAACTTTAGATCTCCATTTTGTTGTGATGACGTTCGTCTAAATTGTAAGTTGATTTGATGAAAGCTGTAGGAGGAGTACTTCAAAACAAAAATATGGAATATGACCAAAATGGCCACTAAAGTCAAACTGGCGGGCTTCCTGTTGCGTTATTCATAATGCACTGATGGACTTTTTTGTGCATCTAGTCATGATACACAATAGTCTTTGTTTTTTTTGAGGATCGGTGAATGCTAAATGAGGGGCTTTTCCGTAGGTGGCGCTCTTGAGCCATTTTGCCACGCCCTTTTCAAAATACTCCAGAATACGTAAATTTTCGCCGCCTTCGAATTTACTGCAAACTCCTACAACTTTTTGAGCACATTAAAGCCCTCAAAAAGCCAATTCATTTAAGCTAAGAAAAATAATAATAATAATAATAATAATAATCATTTCAATTTCAATAGGGCCTCCCACCGATTTCGGTGCTCGGGCCCTAATAATAATCTTTTCAATTTCAATAGGTCCTCTCACCGATTTCGGTGCTCGGGCCCTAATAATAATCTTTTCAATTTCAATAGGTCCTCTCACCGATTTCGGTGCTCGGGCCCTAATAATAACAATAATAATAACTAGGGCTACGTTGTAGCACTAACGGGCCCGAGCACAGGCAATTTCTATTCTGTTGCGGTCGGTGAAGAGAGAACGTTCAATGACCAAGCGCTCGTCTCTGCGTTGCATGCGTTTGTGCACTGCGGCAAGGATTATTGCTTCACTTCCTGTAGCCAGCAGGAGGCTCTATGAACTAGAGGTAAGTAACCTTGAAACCATACAACCAAACCTATTGCTTTAACTATCACCATATACTTACATGCCTCAAGGCTTTTTTAATATAAAATTGTTATAAAAGTTAGTTTATTTAACACGTCTAATGAACACATTGAAGTAAGTTAACTGCAGAGTCGTATGTTTGGCTGTGACTTTGTTTTATTTTAATAAGTTAATATCAATACGCTACATGTGTAAGTTGCATGTGATAATAACTATGTTTCACCATTATTCTGATACAGGCTGATATATCCACCATTACTATTTTCACATCGTTAATTTAGTCTGTCATGGAGTTGTAGAGTCAATTAGACAGTATAGATAAGATTATAATGTCCACACATCAGTGTTGTAAACACTTCTCCAGTTAATTATATAATTATGTTTTCACACTGAGGGAAGTGGAGAGACTTGATGTGGACTGTTATCAACAGCTCTGTGGGAGATCATCACCTTGAATATTACAGATGAGGTAGAAGACATTTTATCTATGTGTACAATGTTGTATTTCTTTCTCACGTTTTATCAAAAGCGATTTAAAGTATGTGCATTTAACCATTACTATACAAACCCAGACCCCAGTACATCGGTTCTATCTGAAATATGTGGTGCTTCATACACAACACAAAACATTCATAACAGTGCGCTTCTGCTCCTCATTAATGCAGCTCCTGATGTCCTCAGCAGCAACATGGTGGAGATTTGCAGCTTCATGCTGGTCAACTGGAAGACAACTGATTAAGATTAAAAGATTAAGATTAAGATCCATTTATTCGTCCCAAACACATGCACAGACATGCAAAGGCACACTCATGCAGGTAGGGAAATTTAATCTCTGCTTTTTACCCATCTGGTGCAGGACACACAGAGCAGTGAGCGACCATGTACGGCGCTCACGGAGCAGATGTTGGGGGAGTGAGGTGCCTTGCTCAGGGGCACTAGAGAGGGTAGGGAGACTCTTGGATTTTTGGACAGATCAATCCAGGTTTGTCTTTTGTTGTCTCTCCGTGGAGTCGAACCGGAGACGAACCAGAGACCTTCTCTGCCCATAGTCCAAGTTTCTGCCCTCTACACATCACTCCATACGTTGCTCCCTTAACTACAGATGGCCTGCGAATGTCATGGAGTTTTACAGTGAATTAGACAGTTTAGATATGATTTTAATCTCCACACATCAGTGTTGTAAACAGTTCTCAAATTAATTATATAATTATGTTTTCACACTGAGGGAAGTGGAGAGACTTGATGTGGACTGTTATCAATAGCTCTGTGGGACATTATCACCTTGAATATTACAGATGAGGTAGAAAGACATTTTATCTATTTTTACAATGTTGTATTTCTTTCAGTACTTTTATCAAAAGCGACTTAAAATATGTGCATTGAACCATTAGGATACAAACCCAGACCACAGTACAACGGTTCTATCTGAAATCTGTTGTGCTTCATACACAACTCAAAACATTCTTTAACAGTGCGTTTCTTCTCTTCATAGATGAGGAACTGCAGCACCTGACGTCGTCAGCAGCAACATGGTGGTCAACACGTGGACGACTGCATCATCATCAGAAGCTACACAACACTTCTAAATTCCTCCCTTAAATAAAGATGGCCTGCAACTGTTTGGTGGTGGCAGTCATTGCTAAGTGGCATGGATAAGAATTCATTTCTATCTTCATTATGGTTGGTTAAAATAATAAAAACGTATAACAACAATGTGTATCTTTTGCTTTCTGATTTGATACACTTTAGATAAGAACCCAGTGTTTAATATTTCTGCTTTGCCATAAGAGACAAAACATGGTCAATTGGTCATCACAGCTGTGTCCTTCAGGCTCGTCCGTCCCTAATAAAATGAGAGGAAACATAAAAATAATCAGATCATAATCATTTCATCTTAGGAAATAGGTAGTGTACATCATTTTCAAATTCTCTATGAACACTGTCTGTTCTAGTAAAGTTACAAGGCTATAAAGTATTTATATTTAACAAAATAATTCAGGGAAGTCTGCCTGAGATTAACGATGTAAACACTAGTAGACACGGTTATTTTTCACTGTAACACGTGACAGGACATCAACACCGTGACTCTGAATAAAGAGCCTTAGGATACGTAGTGCTCCTTTGCACAGCTGCTCTTACAATGTGTAGCAAGTGCTAAATCTCCATTAGTATAATAGTAATGAAAATCACCCTTCACATAATTGAACATATATTTTCCATGTGAACCGCTTTAACACAGTTCAATTCCGGAGCAAAATATAACTTATACAGTATTTATTAGAGTTACATATGAACAAAGTGTGTATTCTTATTTTCGGTGGATATTCAACTATGTATTAGAATATGCTTTTGGATTAAAACGTGCACTACCATGACAATGAATGTTTAGTATGGAGCTATTTCACATTAAAAGTATTGCATTATAATTTAACACATTATGTATTATGTGCAATACTTTGTAAGTAATGAAAACAGGTCTGTACCTGGAGTCAGTGTTCAGTCTGGTTGGATTCAAGTTGTGTCTCATGCTGGACATCCTAGAGGAACATTGAACACAAATACACAGATATGTTAAGTCATACATGTGCCATGTTATCTGCTTAACAGACTTTTACATGGTAATAATAAAATATTAATTCAAAGTTAATCAGATCATAATCATTTCAGCTTAGGAAATGGGTAGTGCATATTAGCCTACAATTCTGTATGACACTGTCTGTTGTAGTAAAGTTACAAGGCTATGATTTACTCATATTTAACAAAAGAATTCAGTGAAGTCTGTCTGAGATTAACGATTTAAATACTGAAGGTGGGAGACACGGTTACTTTTCACTGTAACACGTTACAACACTACTCTGAAGAAAGAGCTTTAGGACACGTAATGCTCCTTTAAACAGCTGCTCTTGCAATGCAGATGTGACTTTAAACACTCAGGTTTCTCAGGTTTCAGTTAGCATCGCTAGCCCGCTAGCGAAACTAACTTACAAGCCGACACACAGTCTCCTGTCTCAGAGTCATCCGCATAAAGTAACGCTTGTCTCTGCTTTGTGGACCTGCGTTCATGGTGCTGTGTCAGTAACAGCTGGCATTTGCATCTAACCCAATCGCAGCTGGTATGTAGCGTCCGGATTAGCGCTACTAAGCTAGCACGCCTGATTCAAAGGCACCCTGCGAATACATCTAAATAAAATACTCTATGTGACTTACCACAGAGCGCAGACGTCTTTGACGTGTCCCTCAGGAGAACAAGCAGAACTTCAAACCGTGTTTCTCATACGATATGGGAGTGGAAGCCGCGGACAGTCTGATGAGGCGTGTGCTGCTCACTCTATTGAGCTGAAACCGCAGCATGGCACCAGGAAGTGGGCGCGCGTCCCTGTGACGTCACGTGAATTTCAAACATCTATATCGCTTAAACGAGGGAGTTAAAATAAAATACACCCCCCTCAGAGTTGTCATGAAGGAAGAACTTAGCGATTGAGACTAAAACCAAAGTTTGAGCAATGCTGTAAAAGGTTTAATTCTCCTCTAAAGTTGGCCACCCTGTAAACACAGTCTGTTAATGCATAGATAACACAAAGCATGGTCTGACACTGCCATCTAGTGACTAAATATTGCAGCACATCTGCCAGATATAGATGTTTTCATTCCTCAAACTGGAAGCCACACCACGGTCACACAGTATTATGAAAAGTTGCAATTTCGTTAACTTTAGATCTTCATCTTGTTTTGAACACATGCATCAAATTTTTACGTTGATTTAATGAAGGCCCTACGAGTAGTGAATCAAACTGTAACACATAGAAAAACAAGACATTTGCTGTTGCCACCAGGGGACGCTGTGATTTTAAGTCACGATTTCTGTACCGATGTCTTCAGGTCGCGACTCTTGTCTTATGTGTATAGTTTGGACTCGATTGGACAAAATATGTAAAAGATACAGGAGCCCGTGTTTTGATGGCGTTTAATCAAACTTTGAGGCCACACCACGGTCAGACGGTTTTGCTAAAACTTAATCCTTCAATAACTTTAGATCTCCATTTTGTTGTGATGACGATCGTCTAAATTGTAAGTTGATTTGATGAAAGCTGTAGGAGGAGTACTTCAAAACAAAAATAAAGAATATGACCAAAATGGCCACTAAAGTCAAACTGGCGGGCTTCCTGTTGCGTTATTCATAATGCACTGATGGACTTTTTTGTGCATCTAGTCATGATACACAATAGTCTTTGTTTTTTTTGAGGATCGGTGAATGCTAAATGAGGGGCTTTTCCGTAGGTGGCGCTCTTGAGCCATTTTGCCACGCCCTTTTCAAAATACTCCAGAATACGTAAATTTAAGCCGCCTTCGAATTTACTGCAAACTCCTACAACTTTTTGAGCACATTAAAGCCCTCAAAAAGCCAATAAGTTTAATCGGAAAAAAATAATAATAACTAGGGCTACGTTGTAGCACTAACGGGCCCGAGCACAGGCAATTTCAAGTCTGTTGCGGTCGGGGAAGAGAGAGCGATCGATGACCAAGCGCACGTCTCTGCCTTGCGTGCGTTTTAAGCTCTGCAGCAAGAATAAACGCTTCACTTCCTGTAGCCAGCAGGTGGCGCTAGGATTTTAAGTCATGGTGTCCTTGTAGATGTCATCAGATCGCGACTCTTGTCTTACATGTCTAGTTTGGAGTTGATTGGACCAAATATGTCCAAGATACAGACGCTCGTGTTTTGATGGCATGTGATCAGACTTTGACTCCACGCCATGGTCAGAGTATGGTGTTTTCCTATTTTGTAGCAGGTAAAAATACCAGTTAAATGTCAACAGTTGTCTTTATTGTCGTTCTGTTATTTAATAAATGCAACAAACTATAGTTTTTATATATATTGTATAACTATATATATATATATGTATATATATAACTTTATAACCTGTGTTATCAAATATGTTGTGCGGCTCCAGACAGATTTAAATTGGGGGAAGAGGGGACGAAATGGCTTTTTCAATAGTTACATTTTGTGTCTTGATCAAACCATGGTGTTACACTGAACTCTGGTGCCTTAATATTGGCACTACAGGTGTAATTCAATATTAAGTCACTAGAGAGCAGTGTTGGACCATTAACTACAGACATGGTGTTTTCATTTTGTTTATCAAATTTATAAGCCTCACCACGGTCACACAGATTGATGAAAAGTTTAAATTTTGATAACTTTAGATCTTCATCTTGTTTTGTACATATGCATCAAATTTTTACGTTGATTTGATGAAGGCCCTACGAGAAGTGAGTCAAACTGTAAGACATAGAAAAACAAGACATTTGCTGTTGCCACCAGGGGACGCTGTGATTTTAAGTCACGATTTCTGTACCGATGTCTTCAGGTCGCGACTCTTGTCTTATGTGTATAGTTTGGACTCGATTGGACAAAATATGTCCAAGATACAGGAGCCTGTGTTTTGATGGCGTTTAATCAAACTTTGAGGCCACACCACGGTCAGACGGTTTTGCTAAAACTTAATCCTTCAATAACTTTAGATCTCCATTTTGTTGTGATGACGATCGTCTAAATTGTAAGTTGATTTGATGAAAGCTGTAGGAGGAGTACTTAAAAGAAAAAATATCGAATATGACCAAAATGGCCACTAAAGTCAAACTGGCGGGCTTCCTGTTGCGTTATTCATAATGCACTGATGGACTTTTTTGTGCATCTAGTCATGATACACAATAGTCTTTGTTTTTTTTGATGATCGGTGAATGCTAAATGAGGGGCTTTTCCGTAGGTGGCGCTATTGAGCGGTTTTGACACACCCGTTCCCAAATACTTCAGAATACGTAAACTTGCGCACATTTCTAATTTACTGTACACTTTAGAAACTTTTTGAGCACGTTAAAGCCCTCAAAAAGCCAATTCACTGAGCGAAGAAAAATAATAATAATAATAATCTTTTCAATTTCAATAGGTCCTCTCACCGATTTCGGTGCTCGGGCCCTAATAATAATAATAATAATAATAATAATAATAATCATTTCAATTTCAATAGGGCCTCCCACCGATTTCGGTGCTCGGGCCCTAATAATAATCATTTCAATTTCAATTTCAATAGGGCCTCCCACCGATTTCGGTGCTCGGGCCCTAATAATAACAACATGTTTCAGCCTCTGTAATATTTTGAGCTCTAGACGATAGAAACTTCTAAACAAAGATACACAATTAAACTGATGATTATTCATTCCTATATTTTCTTTCTGCATCACTTTACAGGTGGTGATCTGAAAATGAATGAATGGTTCATTTATATTTTTATTTTCTTTCTCAATCTCACTTCAGGTAAATCAGAAGTCAGAGTGTAAAATAGAGTGACAACATGAATGTAGAGGTACAGTACCTGTCACAGTGAGAAGAAGGACAACAAATCCACTGGCTGCTGCAGTTACACTCATAGTAGCTGCTGCTCTCGTCTGTGACTTCAAACAAGAAAAACGTCCACAGATAAATAATGTGCACAAGATGAAACTCAGTCACATCACAGACACGTCTACCTACAACACAGAAGAGTCTGAGAATAAGGACAGATTCTGTAAGAGAAAGATAAATTTAAACTGTTAAACACACCAACCTTCCTTCCTCTTATTACGCACCTGCATGCTGAGGCCGACGGTGCTAAATTAAACTGTGGTTTATACGAGTGTGAGAAACAACTTCAGTGTCTGTTCATATCAAACCTGTATCATCCACATCACAACATCTCACTGACACAAGAAAGACAAATTAAAGGAGAATGGGATGTTTTTAATCTCATCAGTTCAGTGTCTCATTAAGATGCAATAAAGATTGACATGAAAAAGACAAATTAAAGAAAGATTTTAAATTGAACTTGAAAATAAACTGCCATTAATTCTGTTTTGAGAACAAGTTTGACTGTAGCTGACCAGCTGAGACTAAAACCAGCCAGTGACGTCACATTCAGCAGAATGAGGTCAATGGAACCAGGTGTTGACGAGAGACAAAGACGCTGCAGAGAAACAGATTTTCAACTGCAACCTCCTCAGTTTGTTGATTTTCATTAATTACCGTTTGTTATTTTGCTACTTTGAACTTGGACATAATTTAATTATTATACATTAAGCTTCCAGTTGACTTGAACTAGACGTCAGGCCTCCTCATATTCAAATTTTCACACCACACGCAAGTCTAGACCACACTAGAAAAGCAGCTAAAATACATTGTTAAGGCTGCAGTGTTGTATGTTGTATAAGTGCAATAGAGAAAGAGATTGTACACTTTGTAAAACACTGTAGTGGCTCATTAGGTGACCCAGTGTGACCTTTTCTAGCCAATAGGGGGAGGTACCCAGTCGTCCTCTCTGGTGAATCTACTCTGTGGAGAGTTTTTTCATCTGTCTGCATCCTGTCGGCCATTTTGCTTCTCAAGCAACAAGCCCACTACCTGCTTTGCTCAGATTCTGTTATATCATGTGGAAGTGTGAGGTCACCCTGCTGACCTGCTGGAAGGTGCAGGGACTCTTACTATTCAACACTCAGGTTTTTGGTGAGAGACAAATTCTCCGGTGCCAGAGAGGACATCCACCGAAGAATGAAGACTCCAGTTCACTGGATGGTGAGCCAACATACAGAAGTTTGAGAGAGATTCAGACTTCCATGTTCCTCTTCACTCCACAGTGTGGTAGGACAGACACTGTACAAAGATGGATTGGGCCCAACGATCAATCCACCACTTTGACATTTAAGACTGGACTCTGTCAGGCGTGTTGGTTTATCCTAAATAAGAGATGAGCCGGACTGGTCCAATTTAACTATATATTGAGATGCAATGAAAGTTGAACAACATAGCTATGGACAATTATCACAGCCTATATGGAGGACCATACATGACATAAGTAAAAATAAATAAATAAATAAATGTATAAATAAATACAGAAATAAATAAATAAATAAATAAATAAAAAAGGAAATAAATTAATTAATACAGAAATAAATAAATAAATATGTTAATACCAAAATAAATGTCAAAATAAATGTCTTAAATATATTTGCACATTTATTTATTCCCTGATACATTTCCTTTTCATTTGCAGTGTCCTTATGCTAATGAGAAAGGCGGGCCTAACCGCAGTCTCATGCAGGATTGGTCACAAGAGTGTAATGATCCAGCCCTACTACTTCTGCCTCTCAATGCTGACTGGTGTCCAGTACCTGTTTGCAGCGTTGAGCCAGTTCACACTTAAAATGAACTAGTTCAAGTTCAGAGGGTTAGATAAGGTTATTTTTTATTGGGCTGATTTAGGTGTCGGTAGTCCTGACTGTGAGCGTCACGTGTTCTACTGAGCACAAGGAGCGAGCCGAGAGGAGAAGGAGGAAACAGAAACTCCAGCTCGGTACAAACCACCTGCAGCCTCTGCTCTGATCATGAAGCAGCTGATCTCTGAGCAGATGTGACCAGAGAAGCTCTGTGTTTCCACTTTTCCACAAAGTCGCTAACTGGCTGTTTCATGGTGAAGAGCTCAAGTCTCAGTCACTGCCCGTGTCTCTGAGCGAGTGTGTGACGGAGCGCAGGGGCTGTGTGTGTGTAGCTCAGTTGACCAATCCTGCTCGAGACTGAGGTTAGGCCCGCCTTTCTCATTAGCATAAGGACACTGAAATGTGGAAATAAATAAATGTGGAAATAAATAAAAGTTGGAATAAAAGTTGAAATAAATAAATAAATGTGGAAATAAGTTTAAGACATTGATTTATTTAATTCTGCATTTATTTCCACATTTATTTATTTATTTCCACATTTATTCCAACTTTTATTTTTCGATTTCAGTGTTCTTATGCTAATGAGAAAGGCGGGCCTAACCGCAGTCTCATGCAGGATTGGTCACAAGAGTGTAATGATCCAGCCCTACTACTTCTGCCTCTCAATGCTGACTGGTGTCCAGTACCTGTTTGCAGCGTTGAGCCAGTTCACACTTAAAATGAACTAGTTCAAGTTCAGAGGGTTAGATAAGGTTATTTTTTATTGGGCTGATTTAGGTGTCGGTAGTCCTGACTGTGAGCGTCACGTGTTCTACTGAGCACAAGGAGCGAGCCGAGAGGAGAAGGAGGAAACAGAAACTCCAGCTCGGTACAAACCACCTGCAGCCTCTGCTCTGATCATGAAGCAGCTGATCTCTGAGCAGATGTGACCAGAGAAGCTCTGTGTTTCCACTTTTCCACAAAGTCGCTAACTGGCTGTTTCATGGTGAAGAGCTCAAGTCTCAGTCACTGCCCGTGTCTCTGAGCGAGTGTGTGACGGAGCGCAGGGGCTGTGTGTGTGTAGCTCAGTTGACCAATCCTGCTCGAGACTGAGGTTAGGCCCGCCTTTCTCATTAGCATAAGGACACTGAAATGTGGAAATAAATAAATGTGGAAATAAATAAAAGTTGGAATAAAAGTTGAAATAAATAAATAAATGTGGAAATAAGTTTAAGACATTGATTTATTTAATTCTGCATTTATTTCCACATTTATTTATTTATTTCCACATTTATTCCAACTTTTATTTTTCGATTTCAGTGTCCTTATGCTAATGAGAAAGGCGGGCCTAACCTCAGTCTCGAGCAGGATTGGTCAACTGAGCTACACACACACACAGCCCCTGCGCTGCTCCACACACTCGCTCAGAGACGGGCAGTGACTGAGACTTGAGCTCTTCACCATGAAACAGCCAGTTAGTGACTTTGTAGAACAGTGGAAACACAGAGTTTCTCTGGTCACATCTGATCAGAGATCAGCTGCTTCATGATCAGAGCAGAGGCTGCAGGTGGTTTGTAACGAGCTGGAGTTTCTGTTTCCTCCTTCTCCTCTCGGCTCGCTCCTTGTGCTCAGTACAACACGAGACGTGACGCTCACAGTCAGGACTAGTGACAGCTAAATCATCCCAATAAAAAATAACCTTAACTAACCCTCTGAACTTGAACTAGTTCATTTTAAGTGTGAACTGGCTCAACGCTGCAAACAGCTACTGGACACCAGTCAGCATTGAGAGGCAGAAGTAGTAGGGCTGGATCATTACACTCCTGTGACCAATCCTGCATGAGACTGCGGTTAGGCCCGCCTTTCTCATTAGCATAAGGACACTGCAAATGAAAAGGAAATGTATCAGGGAATAAATAAATGTGCAAATATATTTAAGACATTTATTTTGACATTTCTCTTGGTATTAACATATTTATTTATTTATTTCTGTATTTATTTATTTATTTCCATTTTTATTTATTCATTTATTTATTTATTTCTGTATTTATTTATACATTTATTTATTTTTACTTAAGTCATATATGGTCCTCCATAAGCCTAGGCTAAATCAGTTAGCAATAAGTAGTTAATAATGGCCCCGAACAAAAGAGGTTTGAAATATAATTATAACAGTAGATTTAATATGATTGTTTATGAAAGATTGAAGGGGAGTCACCGCAAATCAATTTGGTTCTCCTTTATTGGTCCACAGCTGTAGTCCCCCGCCTCTTGTCATGGAATCCAGGAAGTGACAAGAAGCCGCTCTCTGTGACGCTCCTACTACTCTGATAGTTGCTAAGCAAAATGTTCTCTTCATGAAAGGCCTTGACACAGCTGATGCCATGTGGGCCATTGGAGAAAGGAATATGATGTTCCTGCTATATCCAAACAATGTCGTGTTGATGTGAACATTAGGATCCTCGAAACCAAAACAACGATATCATACCAAAAGTTAGAATTCAGAACAATTGTAACATTCATTATTAACACTATGCAGCAAGGGTTATTTATAAATAATTTGTATAAAGGCCTTATATCTGGCCCAACCTACTCAAGCCCCCCCCCCCCCCTGCCTTTATTGCAAATAGTACAGTCAGACCCACACTACAGCTAAAATATTGAATTCATAACAGCTCACAGACTTGGATCTTTTTTTTCTTGTTTATTATTTTGGGTAAATCAATACTGTATTGTAACTGTCAAACCAACTTGAACTGCAGGTTATGTGTTCTAATACAAGTTCATTCAAGGTAATCCCGGTGTTAATTCTTGTTACTGATATTCATGTCCAGGGCTCCTGTTTACCTAGTATCTCTCATCCTGCTCCACATTTACACTCATTCTAGTGTAACCAAGGGTCACACAAGCATTCATCCACCTCGTCTCTGCAGTGGGACCCGCAAGCAGCTCAACTCACGGGAAGAAGACAATAAATATGTGTGTGTTGGAAGTCTTGTTAGGCGTCTGACTGGCTTTATTATGAAAAGGACGAACGAAAGACAGAACAAATACTGGAAGTGAGATTAAAATATAGTAAGAATTTCAAAACAATAGCAAATTAGAACAAATAAGCTTCACTTTTTACATACAAATATATGAACAGAATTAAAAATAACTTTGATGATCCCTGAAAGAAAATCTGCTTGTTGCGAAACTGTACATCACAAAGTTGGAAAAGAGGAAGTTGTGAGCGAACAACAAATTAAATAAACAAGAATAAAAAGAATAAGAATATCCTGACTGTTTCATCAGTCTCACAATTATAAAGAAAGTGATACAGACAGGCTCCTGGCTCCACCCCTTTATCAGGATTCCTGCCCAAATTTAATGAGTTTCAGGAAAAATCTGTTTTTAGTTTTCTGGTGTTATTCTGCTGAAAACAAAAGACCAACATATTTATTTAATATAGAATCATAAAATCACGATACCTAATAATTCATTATCCATGTAATAACCACATTAATATCATGTATAAGACACTAGATGAGTCTGTTGTATTACCACAGCCTCAAGGGCTCATAACCAAGACGTCCAACATAGTTCAGAGGGTAACAGCAAAATAATCTATTTATTGCAGAAAAGAGAACAACTTCAACAACAGGCCAGCAAAATGGACAAAAGAAGGAAAACCCAACACACCAACCCACAAAGGGTCGTACGATCTGAGAATCTTCTTTCAACCTAAACCAACATCAGAACTAAAGCTGACAGAAATAAAGCTGCGAAAACTGGACGACTGGACCCATCAGAAAAGAAAAAGAAAAGAAACAACACAACAATGCTCTTGCTCTAAAGGTCATGCTGTACAAACTGCTGCTGCTGAAACAGGGGATGGAAAGAGAGATACTTCCTGTTCCCTCCGAAATACTTTCAACCAATCACAGTGCACCTGAGGATAGAAGAAAACAGGAAACCATGAGTAGAAAGGAAATGTACAGGTGTTTTCCTCTTTATTTAAAAGCATGGTCTTTTAGTTTGAGAGCTGGACTTGCACGTTCAGATTTCGTGGTGTTTTTACTCAACACTCTGCGCTTGCACTCACACAGCTCCTGCTGGTGCTAAGATTTGTTCTGCTTGTGCTCAAACTCTGCGCTTGCACTCAGATATTTTGTTGCTTGTACAGATTTCCTGTATTTAATAACTACACATTATGGTTTCTGTAAGACTCGCTTGTACGGATGTACTCTGAAGTCGTCCATCTTGGTTCTGTTTGTCCCAGTGGCTCTGACCTGATGCTTCACACCAGGTCTTCCTGCTCCACTGTGTCTTCTGTCTGTGCTGCAGCAGCAACGTTCTCATACTCAGGACAGTTGTGTGACTGATGGGGGAGAGATGAGAAAATATTAATCCTCACTGGACTTTATTCATGAAACATGCAAATAATCACAGTTCATTCAAAACAGTTTGAACGTAGTTGCGCCCCCTGTCCATTCGTTTGTTCATCAGCAGGATTACACAAAAACTGATAAACTGAGTTCAACAAAACTTGGTGGAAGGATGGGACACGGGCCAAGAAAGAAGTGTCAACGCAATATAAGATCCCCCATTGGTTTGTGAGCTGCCATTTTGAAGTCTACATTTTTGACATGTTGTCCGTTGTCATCTTGGTTTTTTGAAACCAGAAGTAACCATATTTGGAGGAAAGGGGGTGGAGCCTGACTCAGGGACCAAGGACCTTGCCCGCCCACCTAAACCTGTGACCTGCAACCAGTACTAGCTGTCAATCACACAGTATCCATGCCCCAATGCCTGCAGTGCTTTATGGTCTATTTGACTCTAAATGGGTCATTCACTTAACTTTCTAGACCCAGAGTCTACGTCCATTTTAATATACGGTCAATGGAAAGAACCTTTTACATTTTGGGGCAGATTCAGACAAAGTAGCTGATCCAAGAAATGTTTTATCTCTTTCTCTAACATGGTGAGATGAAAACAGTGATATGGAGTCATTATTTTGGCCTCACTGTCTCTCACCTCTATCACCTCCACAGCTTCATTCACTTCTGATTTCAAGCTCAGAGTTTTCTTCATCCTGGATCGAAAACAACAACAAACACAACATTTGACAAAATGAACTTCATAACACTGAAATTAGTGTTTGAAGACATGTGAAGAAGACAGTAAAAGAGCAGAGGGTGAACTGATGGATTTATATTGTTTTACCTCGTCCACAGAGTCCAGACCAGCACTGGAACCAGCACGACCACCAGAGTCAGCCTGATGATATTCATGATTATCACTGACTTCCCTGGACAACAGACTGGAGACATTAGCAGTGTGGTTAGACTGATGACTCAGTTTGCCAGGTGATGCTGTTGGTCAGTCAGTATTGTTCATCCACATTATTGTAGCTTCATGAGGAGGAGTAAACTCACACACTGTAGGAGAAGGGAAACGCTCCTGTCCTTCTATAGCACAGTGATAGCTGTCTTCAGCATTAAAGTGTCGGAGGTGAAAGTATTTTTTTCGTCCAACAGGTTTATTGTTATTGTACCAAACGTAGGAAAGATGATCAGGGAGCTGACACCTGCTGTGACAGGTCAGCTCTGTCCAGGTAGAAGATGGATTGGCTGTTGATCTCCTCACATGTACCTGGAGCTGAGGGTCTGTGAACAAACACGTGATTTTATTTCAACATACACACTAACATTTCAAACTGACTCTCATGTAAATGTTACCTGTGACAGACAGAGTGACTCCAGCTGAACCAGTTAAACTCCCAGTAGGTTGGTTTGTTGTGAACCTGAACTTGTACACAGCTGAGTCGCTCTCTCTCAGGTTAGAGATTCTCAGAGTGCACTTGTTGTTTCCACAGAGATTCTCCACACGACCTGAATACTCCGGATCAGTCTTTAGATCAACGTGAATCCCATTACTCTCTTTAATGAACCAGAAAGTTTCCTGAACTGTAGTTTCAAGGTAATTCCACCTGGATGGGTATGTGTAGGTATAGGTAATGTCCACTGTTGATCCTCTGAAGGCACAGATCTCAGTAGAAGTGCAACTCACATCCCAGCCCCTCTGACTCACCACTGTAACACAGAGAACATCAGAGAATCAGAAGATAAACTTATACATTTATAAAACTAACTATTTTCTCTGGTGAATCACCAGTCGGCAGGTTTTCATTTTAAGATGATGACGATGCCAAGATGAGGAAACTTTCAGTTCACATAAAACACAGAGAAGTTCCCTTTAGACTTCAGAGTGAGGGAGAAACACACTGTTGGAGGTGAGGAACATGAGGGACCTTGTATAAGTTGCTCTTATAATGGAGCAAACTGGACAATATGGAGGAAATGATCCGTGTCTTTTATGCAGAGTCGACCAAAGATGGACGACACGTCTCCGCTTCCTCCCACTCTCCAGAAATGAAGCCAAAACATTCTGGATACCAACGCTGCCATCTTTCACATTTGGAACCACAGTCTGCACAGTAGTTATCCGGAGATGGAGCCACAGTATCAAGGTCCCGCCCATACATGAGCTTGACCAATCCTGAGTCAGCCTCAGTTATCAATCATGAAGTTTACTCTAATTTTCATATCATAAAATAACTAATTAAAACCAGATTTATGAGAAACATGAACAATAGAGTGTGATAAGAACCTAAAATGACACCAAAATCTTTGAGAAAAAGTTATTTGACTTTTTAGATTGGTCCATGTCCTTCCCACTAACATGGAGGAGACAGGATATATGTTCTATGCTGCAGCCACCAGGGGGCGATCACAATGCTTTGGCTTCACTTCTAGGGAGCAGTTATGTCTTCAATCTATATTTACACAAGCAGAATACTAGTACTAGTACTACACTAGTTTGTCAGTACTGACAGTAGTATCCCTAGAGTTCAATGTGTCCATGCAGAAAAAAGTATTTAAAGACACATGAAGTTATGGTACAATGCATTATCTCAAATACTCCAGCAGATGGTGCTGTTAGTGAAATACTGTAGATTAAACTCACACATTGACGGAGAGCGGAAATCCTCGAGTCCTTTAACAGCACAGGAAACTCTGTCTGTACGAAGAAAAAAACCTGAATAAGATTCTCCTTCATTCCTCTTCTGTTGATTCTTGTACCAGACGTAGTTCAGATGATCAGGAAGACGACAACTGCTCTGACACCTGAACTCTGCCCAGTAATTAGAGGCCTGCATCCCTGATCTGCTCACCTGCACATGCAAATCTGTGTGTGAGAATAAGGAATTCATTTTAGTCCAAACTGACAACACACACATGCATATAAAAGTGCACAGACACACTCAAGTGAACCAAACAAGATGTAGGAAATAAATGAATGAATGTTCAGATGTAAATGTTACCTGTGACAGACAGAGTGACTCCAGCTGAACCAGTTAAACTCCCAGTAGGTTGGTTTGTTGTGAACCTGAACTTGTACACAGCTGAGTCGCTCTCTCTCAGGTTAGAGATTCTCAGAGTGCACGTGTTGTTTCCACAGAGATTCTCCACACGACCTGAATACTCCGGATCAGTCCTTAGATCAACGTGAATCCCATTACTCTCTTTAATGAACCAGAAAGTTTCCTGAACTGTAGTATATCATGGTTATTAACTGTGGATGGGTATGTGTAGGTACAGTTAATGTCCACTGTTGATCCTCTGACGGCACAGATCTCAGTAGAAGTGTAACTCACATCCTAGCCATTCTCACACTGTACCACTGTAACACAGAGAATCAGATTCATAACCACACCAGAGAACACTTAGTTTACTTTTTACTTTCTGTAGAAAAGAAACACATTTCCATGAGCAGCATTCCATAGCATTTCAACTAATGACTCCACACACTGATGACAAGTCCTGGATCGAGAGGAGAGGATGTCAGTCATGATTATAACAATAATAATAATAATAATAATAATAATAATAATAATAATAATAAAAACATGTTTCAGCCTCTGTAATAGTATGAGCTCTTGACGATAGAAACTTCTAAACAAAGATACAAAATAATACTGATGATAATTCCTTCATATATTTTCTTTCTGCATCACTTTACAGGTGGTGATCTGAAAATGAATGAATGGCTCATTTATATTTTTACTTTCTTTCTCAAACTCACTTCAGGTGAATCAGAAGTCTGATTGTAAAATAGAGTGACAACATGAATGTAGAGGTACAGTACCTGTCACAGTGAGAAGAAGGACAACAAATCCACTGGCTGCTGCAGTTACACTCATAGTAGCTGCTGCTCTCGTCTGTGACTTCAAACAAGAAAAACGTCCACAGATAAATAATGTGCACAAGATGAAACTCAGTAACATCACAGACACGTCTACCTACAACACAGAAGAGTCTGAGAATAAAGACAGATTCTGTAAGAGAAAGATAAATTTAAACTGTTAAACACATCCACCTTCCTTCCTCTTTCCACTGAACTGCATGCTGAGCCCGATGGTGAAAGATTAATCTTATAACAATTAAGTAACTTGTGGTTTGTACAAACTTTGATGTCTTCATTTTACAGAGTGTAAGGAATAACTTCAGTGGCTGTTCCCATGCTGTGTACCTGCTTCCCTGTGTCCACCTTTTGGCAGCGGAGAAAACCAACCTGCACGCACAATGCTGCTGTATATCAGGAGTAGAACACGCCATGAACATTCCTTGTTAACCGAAGACATCCACAATCATCCCCCTCTTCTTCACGTCATAAGTGTAGAGATGAAAATGTTCCCGTGTGGAGCTGCTCACCCTGTTGCTCTGACAAATCGAACAGCGCTGTATTCAGCCTCCTCCTCGTCTTCCTCAGTTTCTCTCTGGGGTTGAACTCGACCTATGTTGGAGTAGAGGTCATCTGCTCGGTTCTGGGTGAAGCAGACGCTGGCGTAGTGGACCTCATGGTGCTGCTCTGCTGGTCGTGTGTGTGCCGCAGCTGAAATCTGGTCGTACAGTAAAACACGAGCTGGGATCAGGAATCTGTGTCTTACTCTTTAACTCTGTTGGGAACTGAGAGTTTCTCTTTGTTGTGGGCCTGATCCTACTCTGCTGGATCAAACTGTGATGGCAGCACTGATCTGGGAGCTTTCTGTTTTTCCCTGCTGTTCACCAGCTCATCTTCTTCACAGATGTCACCACCGTGAGACATTTACTTTACATCGACTCCTTAACTAGAATTACTGCTCTTCGGTTGTGCGGCTCCTACAGCCAGTGCAGTTTCAATATTCATAACTTCATTCCTTTGCTCATGTGAGACCATCGTGTCAAAAGAGAGAGAGAGAGAGAGAGAGAGAGAGAGAGAGAAAGGAAATTGTCTCTCGTATTTATGGAGCAGCTTCATTAGGTGAAGGCAGGTCCAGCTTTTGGCCTCGTTTCTCCCTGATTCAGCTGTGACGTGTCTGCCAACTGCACACACACACACACACACACACACACACACACACACACACACACACACACACACACACACACTCCACTCGTCGTCCAGCTCTTCAGGGATCATCCAGAAACCCGAGTGGACCAAGAGGAGCTCGACTCACCGGCCAAGATGTGACTCTGCATCCATCTCTGAATCCTTGACTCTCTGTTTTCTCTCTCTCTCTCTCTCTCTCTCTCTCTCTCTCTCTCTCTCTCTCTCCAAGATGTCACGTGTTTTTTGAACCAGGATTTTATTTTCAGCCTCCAGGAGGCCAGCAACTCAAAACGTTTCTCTAAATGACTGCAAGTTAAGATGCTGGTTCACTTACAAACAAATGTGTTAATTGAACAAATTCAGTGATTCATGTGTATGCGATGTAATTTGATTGGTCCAACACTTTGGTCGAGCTCCGTTTTTATACACCGGGAACGAGTGGAGATGTGTTTTCTATCTTTTTATTCGATCTACGGCTCATCCACGTGTAGAAGTGTATAGACACAAAATCCCTTTAAGTTCTATTTCCCTCCGGTATAAATGCTTTGATGGTAATTATCATTATCTCCATGTTTTCTCCACCATCCCTCCTTATTTCCAACAGCCTACAAGCCCGTGTCAAATCTTTCTTCTTTCTCTCTCTTCATTCATTTTCTTGCTCGTGTCCTCAAAACTGCGTGAAACCCTATAAAAACGTTGTGGAATTAATTATTTTACTCATTCCTTTTTATATATAATGTGTCACAGAGATGCTGAGCTATAATCTGCATCGCTGCAGATACTAATTAGCCAAAGCAAATATTTTAAATTAATCCACAGTAGCACAACACAGTTAATAATGCAGCTGATTTCTTTTAGATGAACTTTGTGGTTGGAGATGCCGCAGAGCTCCTGCTGCGTGTCATCAGGATTTGATTTCTTTCTCTCCTCCTCAAGGAGTTAGAGCCGGAAGTCTGTAATCAGTGAGAACAGCCGTAAATCCAGAGTCTCATTAGTTCAATTATTATCTGGACTGTGTGGATTTATCATCAGAAATTAAATCCTGGGGCTTTTTTTACTGTGGGTATTAAAAAATCTTAAATAACATCAAGTAACTGTTACATCACGGAGGAATTTTTGCTGCTCAGTGCAAATCCACCGGACGGGAATGAGATCAAAGTGTTTGGAAGAAAAAAACACTCAGTTCTACATTGGTGTGAGATGAAGTGAAACATGTTCAGGCTGATATTCAGCTGGGTTTGAATATTATGTATTGTGTTAGTCTCTATATTTTCTGCATTGTTATTGTGGTTATAAGTTCTGTTTGCTCTGGAAGGAATCATTTAAACTCTGAAGGTGCTTTAATTGTGCATTATGTGAAAAAAATAAAACATCTGGATCCGCCCCCTCATCTGGATTCACACCACATTTGAGTGGTTTCCTCTCCGACTCAAACTGCCTCCCTCCACCGAGTCTCATGTGAATCTGCCAAGTGGCTTTTGCACAATCCTGGTCCACTACGACTCATGTGTCCCACAGTCCCACAGACTCATTGGTCTGTGGCCCCCCCCCCAGCCAATTGTTAACAATGAGCCGCAGCTGAGTGCCCAGTCGGGTTCTGAGGCCCACAGTCATACATTTATCGTGCTGCAGCCTCCCAGTCGAGATGGTGCTGCTCATCAAGCCCAGTAGCCCAGAACAACACCACTCACACTGCTTTAGAAGAAAAGGCCAATGGAAGAAGAACTTTGTCTTCCTCAGCCAACGTGTACGGCTCCTCTTCATCATCCTGAGATGTTTGTTTTCCTTGAGTTTCTCGACATCGTCCTGCTCTACTCTCACATCAGAAGGCTGTCGGGTGAAAACTCTGGAGAGTGACACGGACGTCTGTTTTCTCATCCAGCCCCTCAGGGATAGTTTCAGGAAATCAGTTGAGTGCTTGTCTGAAAGCAGCATAAAAAATAATCAGCTATAAAAAAAACAATACTTAAAGAACAATGAGAAGAAGATTGAACAGCTCAGACTGCTCTTACATATGAATTGATTTTATCAGGGTCTTAACATAGTAATTCCTGCTCCTGCCACTTTGCTTTGATCGATTCCTTAAAGTACGTGTTATTCCGGTCCAGCGCAGGACAGAGGCCACGGTCACTGTCAGAGGAGAGACCTCATTACAGCTGTGTGTGGGTCTGTGTGGGTGCTTATTTCTGTGTGTGGTTGCGTGTGTGTGTGGGTGGGTGGATTGCGGAACAGCTGTTGTGTACAACCGACAGATTACAGAAGTGCAGTTCTCGAGAAGTTTGCCAAGAATTTCAGCTCACATCACTTCATGACAACACACACTCGGGCTCAGGTTGTTTTTACCCACAATCGCTTCAGGAAGCTCGTCAGTGACGTTAGTGATGGTGGAATAAGATCCATCTTTGATTTAAAGACGACACTTTGACTTGTGAGTGTCTAAACGTAAGCTCAACAGTTATTATAGAGGTCTTCTATCAGTCTAAACATGAATGAGTGGATAAAAGCTCTCAGTCGATTGCACGTGTAAAGTGCTGACTGGTACCAGCTCTTCAGGAGTCATTAATAATCACAGTAATATGTGAGTTCTGCTCTACTGACAGCAGGGGGGGGGGGGGGGGGGGGGGGTGGTGGTTCCTGTTTGTTTTCTACATTAATAAATGGACTCACTTTGAAAGAAAGATCGTGAGCACTTAATGATCGTCGCTGGAAGGTGTGGTTTGGTTTATGTGATTGGACGAATGGGACGATGATCAAGAGTGTGAAAAGCACCGGGAGTCAATGATTGGTTACTTGATTTGGTGATGGGATTCAGCTGTGGGAGGAGTGGGGGTGCAGTGGTCTCACAACAAGAAGGTTTCCCTGAGGTTTGTTCCATGTCTGTTTTCTCCAGTTTCTCCCTCTCAGATCGAGGACTAACCGTATATATGTGTTTTCAAATAGATCTTCTCTCGTCTTGACCACCACTCAAAGCTCAGGTCAAGTGGTCGACTCGTTTTGCCTCCTGAGCAAAAGCTGTGTTAGCCCTACGACACGATAATGACCTGTCCAGGCTCAGCCCGCCTCTCGCCCGCTGTCAGCTTGGATTCTACAAAATAATTCAACCATTCTGAGTAATGACCTCTGGATCCTTCCTGGACAAACCCATCCCAGGATTCATTGTATACTATACATTATGCATGACTTTGCACACCTGGAAGTAAACTGTCCCAGCTCTCTGATTATATATCGGCTGGGTAGGATCGTTTTCTCATCTGACTTCCACGTGCACATTGCTGTGGATGGTATATTTTTCTCACCAGGATTCTTTGGAGCTGTGTTTACATCCAGGACCGGGCGTCTGAGGACAGAGAAGTGAAAGCCCAGGATATCACCTCCTGCCTGGGCGACAGACACACACCGCCTGGGGGTCTGTTGACCCTCTCTGGGCCTGTGGCCACCGACGTGATGTGAGGGACGAGTGGCAACCGGCCAACGAGCCGAGACCTGCCCTGGAAAAACCGTTTAGCAGGTCTGCTGCACAAACGCCTCAGGGAGCCAGATGGCCTCATGCAGCAGGAGCATCTGCATGACCAACACTTTCACATTTTATGTCAGAGGTGTTTTGGTAGATTTGTGTAAGTGCTGCTGACAAGTGTGTGTTTTATCAGCTTAAAGTAACACAACCGGTTTATCTCTGGGTTAAGTAGAATAAATCATTTCTTCTGTTTCTGTTTTGCTCATAAAGTCATTTTTCTGACTCCTCCGACTGATTCTCTGGAGGATTCTGACACATTTCTCTCACAAACATTTATTCCATCCAGCGTGCAGATGGTCAACATGATTTTAAATCGAGTACGTAGCAAAGTCTTATACATTTTATGGCCAAGATCCATCAACATTGCTTATTTATATACTAGTGTGATTAAAAAGGAGTAAAAAAAAAATATGTAGTAGATTTTAAAAATGTCACAGTCTAAAAGGGAAGTTGTAAGTAGAGTAATAAGTGAAAAAAGTCATGAAGGTGTAAATGGAAAAAAGTATGGTAAAGCAAAAATATTACCATATTACTGCGTTTATATAGAAGTACAATATTAAATTGCCAAGTTAAACTGTTGAGTGAAAATGTGATTATTTTAATTTCACCATATTGGCCTGAGAGCGTACAGATCTATATCGGGGCAACAATACTCCCAGAATCACTTGAATTACAGAGCTTTTATTTTGAAAAGTAGTGAATTCCGGTCTAAGGGCAGTGTGGCCAAGGGGGTAGAGTGGGTGTTCTCCAACATGAAGGTTGCTGGTTCAATCCCCACTCTTCCCCATCTGCATGCCAAAGTGCCCTTGGCAAGATACTGAACCCCTAAATGGCCCCTCATAAATGTTGAGTGTACTAAAAATTCTAAGTTGCTTTGGACAAAAGTGTCAGCTAAATGACATGTAATGTAATAAAAGAATGTGTCGGTTGCTCAACAGACCTCAGAGATTAAGCTGACATGCAATGTATGAAAACATAAATCATTGAAACTTATAGATAAACCAAACACGTGAACACAAATTAAAAAAACATGGACTCTTAAAAGTGCAGATAAACCAGGTAGGATGAACACAAACTTTACTCTGCACACAAACAGCTGAACGAGTTTGAGGACGACTCTCTGATGACACAGAATAATTCTGAAGCGGCTTCTTGAAACCAGATCCTACTATGTTCAGTGAAGGAGAAAAGCTCGTCAAAATAATGTGAACCTTGGAAAAGTATTTCAAGAAGATCTGGACTCAGATCAGGATTAGTGACACATTTCACAGTTAAAAAAAAAAGAGCCAAACTTCCCGTGTCTTTAATCGTCTGCCTCCGAGTTCCTTCTCTCTAATTTGACAGTCTTTTCCGGTGGTTGATTTCTGTTCGGATTCACCATCACTCAGCGAGCGCTCTCGAGGCAGTTTTTTGTGCTCATTAGTTCCTTTAGGGAATCAAACCCGTGACCTGATCCTTACAGAATCGTCTCTTTGGCCTAATCCACCGATCCTTCCCTCAATTTAATCTGTCAATTTGTGTGCAGGTTTTGACAGCGACCCCATCTATCACAGCTTTAACGCGGATAGAAATAATAAATTGCGGCTCTTCCCTCCGTTTGGACGACATCGCTCCGCTCCGATATCGACTGGACGCCCTTAAAAAAGTTACAGAATTATATTTCATTCAAAACCAGACTTTAATCCCCGGTTCTCTAATCAGAGCTATTGATTTGTTTGCTGCCTGTCTCAGTTTAATTGAAATAACAAACAATGAGAGCCACTCAACATTCAGGCCATCAATCATTCATCTTTTCTCAGTGCCAGGCCACGACATTGATTTGATAAGTGGTGGAAAACATCACAAGCTGTTACAGAGGAACAACTTTGTATGATTTTAATAAGTAATGTGGGATATTCCTCAGGTTTGTTTGATTTATACGGTTTCATTTAGTAAATTTCCAGATGAAAAATAAACTCAGGTTATTGAATAAAATCACAAGTAGCTATGATTTTTGTATAATCTTTAATAATGTTGGGACCTACAGCCACAGAGAACCATAAAATGAGGACTGGTGGAACATTCCACTCCAGCCTAAAGTACGGGGGGGAGCAGGCTACAGTTGAAACTGTCAATGACCCCTGCTGTGTCTCTAGCCGCGCCTCAGATTTTGAACTCTGACCCTCCTATTGGCCTAAGACCCTTAACCCTGCTAGAAGGCGGGAGTTACCTCTAAGGTGCTATTTAAGGGCAAACACACCGAAAATATTTCTTTCCAGTTCCACTCACATTAGAGCTAGCATCTCCAGTTTAGTTCTCAGTGATTCACAGGACACAAAGGAAACAAACTTAACAGCTGTTTGATTTTTCATAAGTTTATTTTAAACTTATCTTTTCGTAGTTTCACTTTTAGTTTAAAGCTACTTTTTCTAATCCAGTTTAAGCTTAACTTATCCTTTTTTAGTACATCGTAAGCTTATTTTATCCTATTTTTACTTAAAGCTTTTAATCTGAATAGCGCGCGGCAGAAGCTCTCCCTCACTCGCTGGCCGAGAACAGAGACACTCTCCCCGCCATCCACGGACAATCCGGCGACGGTTGTTCCTTCCTGCAGACGGGCAAAGACCTTGCCAAGGAGAACGAGAAGCATTCTCTCCGAGACGGGCAAAGACCTTGCCAAGGAGAACGAGAAGAATCCTCTCCGATTCGGCCCAGCGCAATCTCGCCGTCGCCCCCAGCGGCTCCGCGATCAGCGGCCCGAGGCCAGGACATCATCCACTTCCTCCTTCCGGGATTCGCGCTACTCCGGTCGTGCACGAAACCCCGCGAAGCAACACGAAGTAAGAGACATATGTCTGGGCAGAGTCTAGTTTAATAATTAGCGTGTTTTTGTATATGATTGTACTTTTATAGAAAGACCGCCGTGTCGATCTTATTGTGAAAAGCGCGCGGTGACGATCCGGCGCTTCCTGTTTGATTCGTGTTTCCGTCAGGCCGATCTCACAGAAGACGTGCATCTGTTAAAAGACACCTCTTACGTAGCTGGATTGCCGGCCTCACTGTGTGATCGCCTCTGACGGCGTTTTTAAGATCATCTCCGATCTGTGTTACTATATGTTTCTCTCTTTCTCTCTATTGTATTCTCTCACATCCGCCGACATACACATCCTCGCCCACGCACCCACACATAGTCGCATTACATATAGTCATTCTGATATCAAGGAGGGCCTGAACGCACCTCGACGCCATTCGGCGCTAAAGCTAAGCTAAGACAAAGAATCCCTTTGTCCTCCCTCGACCTTTGTCCCACGTGTGTTTAAGTCGGCCATCTTTGACCATCTTGACTCTAAGTTACGTGGTCCTTCGACCATTGATTGCAATACACATCGAGGCCCGCCCTCCATTCGGACTCTAAATTCCTTAGGCGACTCCGCCATTTTGAGTTGTAGTCCTGGTGTATATTACATCACCAATTTTGTAGTCAAACCCCCAGGGTTAAGCCGGCCCTCTTAAACTTCGTGAGTCATCGACCCCCCTTTTTCCCTCTCTCTCTCACACACACATACACTTCCCCCCACTCACACACACACACACATGAACACACACACAGCCCTATCAGAAGGATGGCAGTGTGATCAATTGTGCTAAATGTGCTGCGACTGTATTGGATATAGCGGATTGTGTTAAATGAAGAATCATTTGGAACAACTTTGACTTTTATATCTTTTTAATAAACCCCTTTTATACTTAAAGTATTCGAATCTTGTGATTATTGGTGCATATTTATGTGAACACAGTTGGATAACGATAGCCAGTGCTTGAACTCAAACCCTTCATCGTTTATTATATAATCCCTAATATTAACTATTGAGATTATTAATTTAACTTTATCAGATGAGACTGATACTTATAGACTTATTCGTTGGTCCCTGTAACCAGGGTGGTGCCCCTTCTCGAGTATTAATATAGATAGTAGCATTCTTAAATTGACGATTTTATTGTTGTGACTAATTATTTCATTATTCTTGGTTGATAACCTTATCATTATTAATTGATAGCTTGTACTTTCTAAATTGATAATTACTTGTTTTTCATTAGTAGTTGTTATTCATTGATTGATTATTCTTAAAGTTTACATTAATTATTTAATTATTCTTAATCAATAAACTTTATCATTCTCAAATTAGTGATTTAATAATTCTTAATTGTTGAACTTCCTTATTTACTCATTAATGGTTTTATTGTTATTTGATTACTGATCATCTTCAATTAATAATCTAATTATTTTGTTTAATAAATAATCTTTATTGTTTCAATAATCATATTCCATGATTATTGATAATTAGCCAACGTCGAGTCCCCCTACTATTGCACAACATAAATGGTGGCCCGTGTGAGGCTATCTTATTCCAACTGTGTCATAATATCTATGTACAATAATCCAACTTAGTTTTCAATAAATTGATTTTTCAATAAGTTGATTTTCAATAGAGTAATTTGTTTCAATAAATAGATTTTTCAATAAATTAACTTTTCAATAAGTTTAATTTTTCGATAAATTGATTTTTCAATAAATTAACCTTTCAATGAATTTAATTTTTTCGATAAATTGATTTTTCAATAAATTAATTTTTCAATAAATTTAATTTTTCAATAAATTGATTTTTCAATAAGTTAATTTTTCAATAAATTAATTTTTCAATAAATTAATTTTTCAATAGTTAAATTTTTTAATAAATTTAATTTTCGATAAATTGATTTTTTTTTCAATAAATTAATTTTTTTCAATAAATTTAGTTTTTCGATAAATTGATTTTTCAATAAGTTGATTTTTTTTTTAATAAATTAATTTTTCAATAAATTAATTTTTCAATAGTTAAATTTTTCAATAAATTTAATTTTCGATAGATTTATTTTTCGATAAACTTAATTTTTTTTTATTAAATTTAAATTTTATTAATTTTTTTTCTTCTTCCAAAATTAATAATTTTTATTTTTTCTTCTTTCTCCGAAATTTCAAAATTGATCATAATTGATTGTTAAGAAAAAATATTCAAGAGATTTATTTTTCTTTTCAAAATTTTATTTTTGATTCCCTTAAACCTTTGCCAAGCAGGTATATTAGGGCTTTGCGTAACCGTGGTTGGTTGCTGACCGCATTTTCAGTTGTTAGTAACTTTGATTGGAGATTTTCTGCATGTTAGTTTTGATTTTGAGATTAATTGTTGCTTACTAGGTCTAGAGGATTGAGCCGCCGAGCTATCCTGCCTAAAGTTACGTGATAGACACAGGGTAGAGCTCACCCGTGTTTCTGATCGTATAGTGCAATTTAAGATTGTTACCCGCTGGTATCCCAGCGAGCTTAAGTAATCCACTGATTGTCTTATAATACTTAGACAATGAGTAACTCTGACCAAAGTGGGGCGCAGGCCTCTTCAAGGCCAGACGACATGCCACATTTGGTCGCAGATCTGGTGAAGCTGTCGGTTGATGAGGTGAGTGAGTTCAGTGGTTACGATGTCAGTGCCTGCGATGACAAGATAAAGGAAATAGTCACGTACATGGAAGACCCTTTTGGCCCCCAACGCTCAGTAACCAAACTTCTGGGCCAACTGGCCATCCTGTACGACCGCCGATCCCAGATGAAAGCCAAACAACACTCTGACGAGATCAGTGCCATGGAAGCAGTACATCAGGCAGAGCTTAATGAAAAGTCCCATTTGCAAGGGAGGAATTCCTCTTTACAACAGGAAGTTGATAGGTCCCGTGAAGAATGGGACCAGACACTGCAGGAGTGCGAAAACCTGCGCGAGCAGGTCAAACGTCAGAGGGAAAGAGAGGCAAGATATATAGGAAACGGTCTGTGGCCCTCTGGAATGGAAACAAGGTCAAGAATTGACACCTTATCCGGAGAAGCCAGTGAAGTAGAGACACCAGAAGAGCAACTGCAAGCACGGCCACGCCAACGTCAGGTGGCCGAAACTGATTCACCCTGGCTTATCAATAACGTTGATCAGAGATCCACCCCGGCCAACGCGAGGACGGAGCCAGCAGAAACCCCTAGGAGCACAGTGACTCTTGACCATCAGGCAACACCGAACGCCCGTCCAGCTGACGTTGGAAATCAACTCACCTTAGAAAGGGCTCCCCCTGTACGAAACTTACCTGCTCCATATCAGGACGACGGAAGAACGCCGCCCTGGATGGCTGAAGGATATTCACAATCAGGGAGGAACCCGTCTAACAACCATCCTCCACCTACCACGCAGGCGGCTGCACGATCTGGTTCTGGGTCACATCCGAACTGGTCCACCAATCCGAAGGCACGCCAAGAAGATGGTTTCTATGACCAGCACCAGGAAGAACCGGATTCGGATGACTCTGAGCACCATGAAGCACCAGTGGTACAGGGAATTCGCACCCGACAGATCGAGTCCCTGTCTAAAGACATCGATCGGTTCGATCCCGACGTCCGAGGGTCCAACGTAGACGATTATCTTCGTGAGGTAGAACGCTGCCTCTTGGACATAACCAACCCCTCATCCAGAGAAAAGCTGAAGCTAGTCTGGAAGACGACAGCCAGAAACGTCCACGCCTTCATGGAAACTCTGTCACATAAGGTCAGAGACAATTATTTCGACCTATGTCAGGCCCTGCGCGAAGAGTACTCACTCTTCACCGACCAGGCCTCCGCAACCCTCGGTGCCTTCGCTGTCCTGCAGAGGAAGAATGAATCTCCGAGGGAATATTACAGACGTCTGAGAACGGCGTACTTCCAAGGGCGTAACGCCCCCGGGCTGGAAAACGACACAGCTTTCAAATCCTTGTTCCTGCACAATCTCCACGATAGTGTGCGATATGATGTTACCATGCACTGCAGAGCTGGTGACCACTCGATGCAAGAGATGAGAAGGTACTCTCAACTAGCCTGGGAGACGCGAACACGCCAAAACAAAGGACAAGAACAGGACGTCAGGGTTCTGGGGATCCAAGCTCAACCCCACATGGATCTGGCGCTGGAGGGTAACGAGATACCTCTGGCCAAAACACACCACAGGAGAGAGGATCGTGAACGTCGACCCGTCCAACAGGATCCTAGAAGGAACCAAGAAAGGGAGGGGTCAACCCAGCCCCGCAACCAGAGGTCACAGCACCTAACAACCTCTCAACAGAGAGACAGGGATTGGGCTGAGCGAGGACGCCACGAGAAGTATGACAACAAATATCCCAAACAAGGGAGGTCACAAGAACATGGGAAGAAACAGGACCCATGGAATCCGCAGGATAATTGGAAGAAACAGGACCCATGGAATCCGCAGGATAATTGGAAGAAACAAGAACATGGGAGGAGACAGGGACCCATGAATCAACAGGAACGCTGGAATCAACAGGAGCTCCCTCCACAAAGGCATCAACAGATGCATCCACAAATGGAAGATCTGATACGCCGATGGGTGTCAGAGGCAGTAGGGAAACAAGATGCCTCTAAGATCCCCACTGCACCGCCGGGTCCCCCAAAGAATCCAGACGGTGGTCCCCCATCAATGTGACTAGAACAGGTGTCCGCCATCCCCACCTCCAGAGTGTACTTTGTCGGTTGGGGAAACTCAAGCACCACTAGACCACACCCTGAAATCTTCACTACAGACACTGCTCCCTTCTTAACTTTCTTGGGCGACCTTGTCCGGAAAGGCAACGCACAGCGCATATATACCTCAGTGGTAATAGGAGGCTGCTTCAGCTCCCTGGCCCTACTTGATTCAGGCTCGGAAATCAGCCTGATGTGTGCTAACACTTTCTCCCAAGTCGAAACAACCATGTTATCCCTTGGAAAACCCCTGCAAATTGAAACCTGCAACATTAATATCACCAGCTACACTCAGGACCAGTCACCCATCACAAAACGTGCCTGGATCGATATCACCTTCCAAGAGATGAGTCTGGCACATCCCATCTACATCTGTTCCATCGACACAGAACCACTGCTCATCGGTCAGGACCTGCTGGATCGATTGGCCCCGCTCATCGACTGTCATCAGGGACGCATTTGGGCTCAAGTCGATAACCCAAAACCTCTCGAGCCTAACGCCAGTCCTCCCATTCAAGTCACTGCCATCCAGACACCCAGCAGAATCTCCCCGATGTACCTGCCCCTTCCAGAAACGGACTCCAGCCCGAATCCCATCAGGACCACGGCAAGTGGGCCCGGGCCACCACATGATTCAGGAAACACTTTCAGAACCCATGATTCATTCCTATGTTCCTTAAACAATGAGAACCCGTCATTATACGTTCCCCGCATCAAAGAAGACGTTTTCCTAAACGGCATCCTGACCTCCAAAACCCTAGTAGCACTCTGGTCCGAGAAATCCGCAATCAGTATGGAAACGTACACTGATCTGTGCAGACTGGAACCCCCACCTCTTTTTGTGCGACGCTGCCACCGACTTCTCTCAGCAGAGATACCACAGACCCCTATCAAAGCGACTGGAGTGTGCGCTATCTCCGTGCGAATCGGAAAACGACAGATCTGGCACTTCGTGAGCGTAGTAGCCCAACTTCCCTTCTCATTCTTGGTAGGAGCAGATCTCCTCATCAGACTTGGAACACAAGTGGACACCATAAACCAAGTTTTGTGGTCACAAGTCAACGCCGAGAGCTACTGCCTGTCCAACGACCTAGTCCAGATGCTCTCTGGACAAACGATTCCCCAAGCCTGCCAGGTCGCCAGTGAGGTTGACATGGTCATTCCTCCACGAACCGCCGGGGCCCCGATCCGACTTGAAATCCTCAAGGGACAAAGGTTACCGGGTCCGCAGGCCTTCTTCCAACCGCTGCCCTCCTTCCAGGAACTCAACCTGGCAGTCTGTGGCACGCCACTGCTGGAAGTGAACCACCGAACGACGTATGTGCTTGTGAAAAACCTCACGCACTGCCCCGTTCAATTAAAAGCACACCAAGTGATAGGAATGTTGATTGACAGCTCATTCCACGATTTCGAGCTGACGATACCGGTCATTGGGGAACTTCCCCCTTCTCTAGCCAAAGACGACGCCGTGGATCAAGTCCTTCACACATTCCCAACCAACATGATCACGGTTATGCGTCATGAGTCACTGCAAGATGAAGCCATTTGTGGAGCCTCCCTGACGACAGAAGGGGACATGATGGTGTATGCTCTAGCAACTCAACCAGGGCAGGACAGCCCAGGGGATGCACAGGCTGCAGAACTATATCCCGGGTTCGAGGCTGAGATCAGACAACAACTAGAGAAAGCAGATGCCCTGACAACAGACGCACAGAGGAAAGTGCTCCGGGATCTGTTCTTTGACTTCCAGTCAATTTTCTCCAAAGACTCTACCGATTGTGGAGTCACTGACCTCCACATGGTGCGTATCCCCACGGATCCAAACGCACCTCCGACCTTCGTACGTCAGTACAAAATCCCATTGGCAGCCTACGAGTCCATTCAAGACATCCTCGACACCCTGTTAGAGAAACGTATAATCAGGGAATGTAATTCAACTTACAATTCACCCATTTGGCCAGTGCTAAAACCAACCGGAAAATGGCGTCTCACCATCGATTACCGTCCTCTGAACAAACAAGTCCCCCTGTCCCGCTGGCCCATGATTCACCTTGATCAAGAGCTAGCCAAAGTAAAAGGAGCCACGTTCTTCTCCACCGTAGACGTGGCAAATGGATTCTGGACTATGAAGGTAGACCAAGCCGACCAGTATAAACTAGCTTTCTCTTTCGGAGGTAGCCAGTACACCTGGAACCGGTGTCCTTTCGGATATTCAAACTCTCCATCCGAGTTCAACATCTTTCTCCACAAAGCCATGAGTGACGCCGCAACACGTGGAAATCTCATTTATGTGGATGACATCCTCATGAGGAGCCAAACCTTTGAGGAACACATAACTGAGATCCGACATGTCCTCAAGCAACTGTCCAATGCAGGAGCCAAGCTGGCTCTCACCAAAGGCCAGTGGTGTCGCACCAAGGTGAAATATGTTGGCCTGATAGTCGGCGCTGATGGCATCGAACCCCAAGCAGGGCGGATACAAGCCATCAAAGACATCAAGGCCCCCAGTCGCCTAACAGAACTCAGAAGTTTCCTCGGGGTCTGTAACTACTCCCGCCAGTTCATTGAAGACTACGCAGAGATAGCCAGACCTCTCACCGAACTCCTGCGCAAAGACAAGCCCTTCGAGTGGGAAGAATCCCAAGAACAATCTTTCCGTCAGATGAAAGAAAAACTCTGTTCGGCACCCTGTCTGGCCTACCCAGACAAAGACAAAGAGTTCCACCTCGAGGCGAGCTTCTCCTCCCACTGTCTCAGTGCGGCCCTGGCACAGAAGTACGACACCGACAAGCGTGTTGTGGCCTACGCCAGTCGACCCCTTAGCGGTGTGGAAATCAAATTTTCAGACTGTGAGAAAGCACTCCTGTCCACAGTCTGGGCTGTAGAACACTTCCGCAGCTACATCGGAGGACAGAAGGTCATCATAGAGACGTGCCACCAACCCGTAGCCTTCCTGAAACAGCCAAAGACTTAGAGAAGGACGGGTCACAAACAGCCGCATAGCCACATGGATGATGGCACTGCAAGGCTACGACATCGAAGTGAAATACGCCCAAAACAACAAGATGGCCCTGGGTAAAGGCTTGGCGGAGTGCCACCATTGTGATGAAAATGAACAATCAGACCCCATCTCTCTCCCAACAACCACTCCATCACTGCCTTCCAACCACCGTTATTATGAAGAAAACGTCTGCGAAGATCTTCCCAAGGTCTATGTTGATGGCTGCTCGTTCCACCACGAGAGCCAGCTCCGGGCAGGAGCTGGCATTGCCTGGGCCAACTACAGCAGCAGCGAACCAACTCACTACAAGCTAGGGCCCAAGACCAGCCAGTACGCAGAGATCGCTGCAATACTCATCGTCCTTCAACAAGCAGTCAAGCTGGCTATAACGCAGTTGGTGATCTGTTCAGATTCAAACTATGCCCGTCACAGTTTCATCTCCCATTTTCCCTTATGGAAGGAAAAAGGAATGAAAAATGCCAGGAACAAGGAAGTCAAGCACTCAGAACTCTTCCTGACCTGTGATCAGTTGGTAACAGACCAAGGGCTGATAGTTTACTGGAAGAAAGTCAAAGGTCACTCCCAACTAGCTGGACCAGACAAAGACGGCAACGACGAAGCAGACCGACTAGCCAAGCTAGGAGCAGACGAAGGCGTGCACTGGGAACTACAGGGCGATGGACTTCAAAGTCCCCAAAACTGCGTAGTGAACGCGATCACCCGACGACAGGCAAGGGAGCGACAAGAGAACCCCCAAGCCTGCGACCAGATCCTGCATCTGGGTCGTAAACCTGAAGATACAGACTTGGTTGCAATGCAGGAACAGGATCCCGTCATCAGTGCCATCCGCCAGATAGTCGCGACACCTCCCCCGCAAGACTCCCAACCATTCACTGACCAACCCAAGGAGGTACGGGCATATCAAACGGCACTACCCCACCTGAAGATGGAAAAGGATCTGCTCATCTACACCCGTAATGGCCAAGGACCAAACCGGTGGGTCGTTCCGACCAACCACCGGGGGGTAATGTTGTCCCACGCTCACGATTCCCTTGTCGGTGGCCATAGAGGTTACAAGGCTACTCTAAGCACCCTGCAGCAAGTCGGGTACTGGCCATCAATGGCCCATGACACCCAATCATACGTCCGAGGGTGCCTTACCTGTTGCCAGTTTCAACCGTCATCACCACTGAGTCGCGCCCCACTTCAAGGAAGGGGGGTCTCATTTCCCTGGTCCCACCTTCAGATCGATTGGATTGGACCGGTCCCAAAGTCATCACGAGGCAACAAGTACCTGCTCACCGTTACTTGTGCCTTCACCAAATGGGTGGAATGCCTCCCAGCGTCCAATGACACAGCCGTCATCACAGCAGTCCTACTGCTAAATCATGTGTTCAGTCGCTGGGGCCTACCACTTTCAATTGATTCGGACCGGGGAACCCATTTCACATCTCACGTCATGACCTCCCTCTGCGACATACTTGGAGTTGAAGTCAGATTCCACATCTCCCATCACCCCCAATCGTCAGGCCAAGTAGAACGTGCCAACCGGACCATTATCCACATGCTGAAGAAGTACGTAGGAAGCAATGGAAAGGACTGGGACGTAAAACTTCCCCTGGTGCTGATGGCAATCAGGTCCACCCCGCACCGCTCCACAGGTGTCACCCCCTTTGAGATGATGACAGGAAGACAAATGACTCTCCCCCTGCATCTGTTGTACCATGCGGAAGACCTCAGCGTTGTGACCGCATACACTGCACATCAGTACGTGGCAGAGCTACGTGACCATCTGAAGACGACCTTTGCACTGGCACAAGAAACTCTGGAGGCCAGTGTGAAAGCTTCAAAAGCCTACTATGACAAGAAAACCTCCCACCATGAATACGAAGTGGGTGACAAGGTTTTCTATTTCAAGTTCATAAGACCAGTGGGGGTCTCCAAGAAATTCCTCCCCAGCTGGATAGGTCCCTTTGAGATCGTGGGGAAACTCTCACCGGTAGCATACCGAATCAGGATCCCGAAACAGAGAAGACCCCCCACGTACAAATGGGTCCATTCAAACCAGATTAAGCCATACCATCCTTCCCCAATCTCAGGAGCAGAGGCCTACCCCACGTCAGAAAGGGGGGAGGCAGCCCAACTCCTAGATGAAAACCACTGAACCACTCACAGCATCAATAGTCGCATGCGTAAAATTCAACCCACCAGCATGCATTAATATAAATCTTCATTCCATTTTCAGTATTAACTAGGGTTTATTTGTTTCAGGATGATGCTCCTTTGGATCCTTGGCATATTCCTCAGTCCCCAAATGGTTCAACCGGTTCAGGTGGTTGAGCAAGGCCCGCCAACCGGGATTGTTCTCCAAAACACACCTGGACTCCTCATCACGCGTTGCGGACTTTATACTCAAAGAGTCTACGTACGACTGGACCCCTGGGATGTGTATAGACTTCACATCCGTTACCCCCCACAGGCGACTGAGGGGAGGTTAAGTTCAATCCAAACGCATGATACAGTGGGACATGCCAAGCAGACCACTAGGCATATGCTCGAGCAACTGCAAAAGTTGTTGGTCACTGAGAAAGACTTCAGTAACCAAAAGAGACCAAAAAGGTTCCTAGGGGCCCTAGTTCTCGCCGCATCCGCGATCGGATCACTTTTCTCTATTGGCCTATCAGCAGCCAACTCGATCAGCGTCGGTGCACTCCAAAGGCATATGAGTGAACTAGACGACGAAATGCCAGAAATCCAACAGAGACTTAACCTCCAACAAGACCAGTTACAGGACCTGGGAAAAACGCTCCAGGGTACTGTACTGGCTGTCAACCTCCACTCTGCTCTCCTAAATAATACCCGACATGCCTTAGACACTCTGTCAGTTATCGTGAGGGACGATATAACATATGTTCAGGTAGTGAAAGACTTAATGCAGGACCTCTTAAGAGAAGTTGGCTCCACTATCAACAGCTTAAGTGCCGGTAGGATCCCCACCTATCTAGTGTCTTTAGATCTTGTTGAAGAAATCTTGCAGTCAGCTACCACTGCGATCGTGCAGCCCTCTCAGGTACACCTGGCATTTAGTCTTGGCAGTGCAATCCCTATATCAGTAGATCCACAGAACCTCGAAATAGGATTCATAGTCAACCTACCCATCATTGAACAACAGAACGTGTACCACCTAAAGTCCGTTCTCAATGTAGGATTCTGGCAGGGAAATACACATGTTAACCTTAAAACACCACCATTACTCGCCTACCATGACGAAAACCCCTCGCTCTATCTCATCCCAAATTTAAGTTTGTGCACAAAAACGAAGGACATACATTGGATTTGTCCCAGCACACCCTTTATCAGGGATGTTACTAATTACCTCTGTGGTCTGCGAGCCAATGCCCCAGAACAAAAGTGCCAAGGCAGCATGTCCACCAGGAATGAGGAAACTCCTACAAGAGTAGAGCGAGCTGGTGACAAATGGTTGGTTAACACACCCGCCACTGAAGCCATAATGGCCTATGACCGTCATGATTCATCCACTAAACTAAAGCTGTTAAACCAGACGATGTTCTTGGTGGTTCCTCAAGGAGCCACTGTACATATCGGTGACATTGTCCTCCATCATCTCAACTCCGACAGACACGACAGGGAGATTGAGATCATGGACGCCTTTCAGGGTCACAACCTCACAATTGACACCGCTATCCAACAACAGCTTTTAGCTGAAGGAACAAGGGAGGTAAAGTTCCACGTTAGATCAACTGGACTTACCACCGAATTTGGTAGACACTTTCATCGGACAGCAGGAATTACAGAGCATCCCATTAGCATGGTCGCGCTGGTACTGCTCCTTAGTGGATGGGTTATTACGATAGGTGTGGCTTTCTTTCTGCACAGATACATTCAGAAACTCCAAGCGAAATTGGACTCACTCCTTTTCATTCCCAAAAGAAAGGCTAAGATAGCTCCCCGGGCTACCCAAGACATCCCACTAATTTAAGAAATTTCTGTCTGTCTCTCTTGCGCCGTTTTTCCTTTCCTTTCTTTTCATTTCACCTTTCGTATCAATTCATAGGTATGTTACAATTACTGCCGAGAAGAGGGTGTGAAACTGAAATCGTGTGCTGTGTTTTAGGAATAGTAGATAGTCTCTCTGCCTAGATTTTGCCTCTGTCTGCCCAGACATAAATGTCTCACTCTGTCAAGATCATGCCTCCGTCTGCCCAGACATATATGCTCTCTCTCTGCCGAGGACACACACCTCATGTAAAATGAACTGACTTTCACTTTTCCCACTTCACTCAAGGATTATCCCATGGATTGTAATTGGACTGTTGACCCTTGTTTGCTCTGAAAACCGCGACTAACGTCCCACTCTCCAGACCAAAGGGGGGATGTTGGGACCTACAGCCACAGAGAACCATAAAATGAGGACTGGTGGAACATTCCACTCCAGCCTAAAGTACGGGGGGGAGCAGGCTACAGTTGAAACTGTCAATGACCCCTGCTGTGTCTCTAGCCGCGCCTCAGATTTTGAACTCTGACCCTCCTATTGGCCTAAGACCCTTAACCCTGCTAGAAGGCGGGAGTTACCTCTAAGGTGCTATTTAAGGGCAAACACACCGAAAATATTTCTTTCCAGTTCCACTCACATTAGAGCTAGCATCTCCAGTTTAGTTCTCAGTGATTCACAGGACACAAAGGAAACAAACTTAACAGCTGTTTGATTTTTCATAAGTTTATTTTAAACTTATCTTTTCGTAGTTTCACTTTTAGTTTAAAGCTACTTTTTCTAATCCAGTTTAAGCTTAACTTATCCTTTTTTAGTACATCGTAAGCTTATTTTATCCTATTTTTACTTAAAGCTTTTAATCTGAATAGCGCGCGGCAGAAGCTCTCCCTCACTCGCTGGCCGAGAACAGAGACACTCTCCCCGCCATCCACGGACAATCCGGCGACGGTTGTTCCTTCCTGCAGACGGGCAAAGACCTTGCCAAGGAGAACGAGAAGCATTCTCTCCGAGACGGGCAAAGACCTTGCCAAGGAGAACGAGAAGAATCCTCTCCGATTCGGCCCAGCGCAATCTCGCCGTCGCCCCCAGCGGCTCCGCGATCAGCGGCCCGAGGCCAGGACATCATCCACTTCCTCCTTCCGGGATTCGCGCTACTCCGGTCGTGCACGAAACCCCGCGAAGCAACACGAAGTAAGAGACATATGTCTGGGCAGAGTCTAGTTTAATAATTAGCGTGTTTTTGTATATGATTGTACTTTTATAGAAAGACTGCCGTGTCGATCTTATTGTGAAAAGCGCGCGGTGACGATCCGGCGCTTCCTGTTTGATTCGTGTTTCCGTCAGGCCGATCTCACAGAAGACGTGCATCTGTTAAAAGACACCTCTTACGTAGCTGGATTGCCGGCCTCACTGTGTGATCGCCTCTGACGGCGTTTTTAAGATCATCTCCGATCTGTGTTACTATATGTTTCTCTCTTTCTCTCTATTGTATTCTCTCACATCCGCCGACATACACATCCTCGCCCACGCACCCACACATAGTCGCATTACATATAGTCATTCTGATATCAAGGAGGGCCTGAACGCACCTCGACGCCATTCGGCGCTAAAGCTAAGCTAAGACAAAGAATCCCTTTGTCCTCCCTCGACCTTTGTCCCACGTGTGTTTAAGTCGGCCATCTTTGACCATCTTGACTCTAAGTTACGTGGTCCTTCGACCATTGATTGCAATACACATCGAGGCCCGCCCTCCATTCGGACTCTAAATTCCTTAGGCGACTCCGCCATTTTGAGTTGTAGTCCTGGTGTATATTACATCACCAATTTTGTAGTCAAACCCCCAGGGTTAAGCCGGCCCTCTTAAACTTCGTGAGTCATCGACCCCCCTTTTTCCCTCTCTCTCTCACACACACATACACTTCCCCCCACTCACACACACACACACATGAACACACACACAGCCCTATCAGAAGGATGGCAGTGTGATCAATTGTGCTAAATGTGCTGCGACTGTATTGGATATAGCGGATTGTGTTAAATGAAGAATCATTTGGAACAACTTTGACTTTTATATCTTTTTAATAAACCCCTTTTATACTTAAAGTATTCGAATCTTGTGATTATTGGTGCATATTTATGTGAACACAGTTGGATAACGATAGCCAGTGCTTGAACTCAAACCCTTCATCGTTTATTATATAATCCCTAATATTAACTATTGAGATTATTAATTTAACTTTATCAGATGAGACTGATACTTATAGACTTATTCGTTGGTCCCTGTAACCAGGGTGGTGCCCCTTCTCGAGTATTAATATAGATAGTAGCATTCTTAAATTGACGATTTTATTGTTGTGACTAATTATTTCATTATTCTTGGTTGATAACCTTATCATTATTAATTGATAGCTTGTACTTTCTAAATTGATAATTACTTGTTTTTCATTAGTAGTTGTTATTCATTGATTGATTATTCTTAAAGTTTACATTAATTATTTAATTATTCTTAATCAATAAACTTTATCATTCTCAAATTAGTGATTTAATAATTCTTAATTGTTGAACTTCCTTATTTACTCATTAATGGTTTTATTGTTATTTGATTACTGATCATCTTCAATTAATAATCTAATTATTTTGTTTAATAAATAATCTTTATTGTTTCAATAATCATATTCCATGATTATTGATAATTAGCCAACGTCGAGTCCCCCTACTATTGCACAACAATAAGGCAAATTCACCACTAAAGGTCATAGCATATTTATCCATTTTATTTGAAAATTATCTGCAAATGAAAGCATAAATAGATAAATAAGACAGACAGATAGATAGATAGAGAGAGATAGATAGCGATAGAGAGATAGATAGATAGATAGATAGATAGATAGATAGATAGATAGATAGATAGATAGACATATAGATAAATAGATAAATAGATAGATAGAGATAGATAGATAGATAGATAGATAGATAGATAGATAGATATAGAGAGAGATAGATCAATAGATAGAGAGATTGATAGATAGATAGATAGATAGATAGATAGATACATAGATAGATAGATAGATAGATAGATAGATAGATAGATAGATAGATAGATAGATAGATAGATAGATAGATAGATAGATAGATAGATAGATAGACATATAGATAAATAGATAAATAGATAGAGAGAGAGATAGATAGATAGATAGATAGATAGATAGATAGATAGATAGATATAGAGAGAGATAGATCAATAGATAGAGAGATGGATAGATATATAGAAAACTAGATAGATAGATAGATAGATAGATAGATAGATAGATAGATAGATAGACTATACAAACTTGTGCATATCACTTAATATGGCCTGTAAAATTATATAGAGCAGATGTAAGTTTATTTAAATAAAAAACATGAAAACAGTAAACAGTGCAAGAATAAAACTTAAAATATAAAACTAGAGATATAAAAATTGAAAATCAAATAAAGGTAAACTCAGGCAGTAATTGGGACATATAATATAATATATATATATATAAGAAACTTTGGTATATTGTTGTTCTTCCATATTTTAAGGTACAGAAGTTCTCCTCCATTTTCTACTGCTCTACAGAACTTGAGTTGTTGCAGCTCTACATTATTCAGGAGCCGAGATGTGAATCATGAACGATTTGATCCACTTCCAAACGGCCCATGTGGTGAACAAGATGGAGTCTTTGATGAGACGTGGAGTCGGTGAGAGGAATCAGTGAGTTGTTACCTCCCGGCTGGATGCAGTTCTCCGCCTGCAGCGTTTTCACGAGGGGACGTTTAAAACAAATCTTTATAATTTTGGGTTTTGGTGATGTTCAACTTTCTTCTTTTTATTGAGGGGAGTAGCATTCCTCTGAGGGCCGAGGAATATGTTCAGCCCCGAGCTTTTCACACCTGATTGCTCGATTTAAACAAAAATTACTTGACTCATATTTGCATTTGTGGTATTTTTACAGAGCAGCGGTAATATGTGCAGTCTCTGTCACTTTCTATCTGTTTGAAGAACAGTCTGAATTAAACTGTTAAATCAAGACGAGTTTCCTCCGGTTAAGCCCGAGAAGCTGGAACCACAGAATCCAAGCTGAACATAAAACATGATAATGAGGTGAAGAAAATTGAAGCTGGGAGGTAAAGTGGTTTATCCCCCCCCCCCCCCCCCCCGCTCTAAAAGCTTCACCGCTCGGGAATTCTGCCAAAATGGAAACATGTTTAAAAAATATGGTCATTCATCATGATGTCAGAAAACTCTAAATGTTAAACCACACAAAATAAACTTCACTTTACATTTATAAATAGTTTCTTCATTTCTCTTTCTTTGTTTCTAGGTAACATGGGTCCCGTTCTGAATTTGGCTCTCAGGTCTTCCCACTGCACATTTATATTTATATCTTAACTAATTATGTTCATTTAACTATAATTTAACATCTAACCCCAACACTATTATTGAATCTATCACATAAGATGAATAAAGATGTTTTCAAATAGATTTCCCCACAGACACACAAACATACACATATTAACATAATTGTTATGACATTTTACTGACCTCAGAGTGTTTCTTTAGTCTTAATTATGTTTATTCTAGAGCACTTCTTTTTTAATAATACTTATATTCTCATTTGTTGTGTAGTCTTGTGTGCATTTATCTCTATACAGTTATGGTCTTATTAAATTTGAATAGCACTCATCCTAAATATACTTCTCTTGTCCTGTATTATATATATTATTGCTATTATTTATTATTGTTGGTTATTGTTTTTCATATTAAAAGCTTTCTTTATTTCACAGCCAGTTATTGTATTAACTTATGTATTTATATTCCTTTTATTCCGAGCGGACAGAAGTGAAAACATAACCTCCTCGACAGAGTTAATTAAGTTTAATCATCCAAGTGAAAGAATTGTTGAGATGTTTTGCACAATTTAAACACCTAAAGCTTATCTTAAAAACATAAATATAAAATATAAAAACTTTTATTCCCCCCCCCCCCCCCCAACTAACGATTCTGTGGTGATAAACACATATTTCTTTTTAAATCGTTCACCACAACGAGCAACAATCCGACGTTCCGCTCCCTCTCCTCATTTTAATCAGCTCTCGTCTCCGTGTTATCAATAGAACACAAAGTGATGACCCCACAAACTCATTATTGATGAGGGAGTGAATTACACCGACACTCTGCCGTGGCCGTCTGCAGGGGATGTTCAATAATGGATCAGAGGGAGATACAAACACATAAATAATCATACAAACACACAAATAATCATACAAACACACAAAGAATCATACAAACACACAAATAATCATACAAACACACACCCGGATAACAAACTTCCATCCATCCATATGTACATTAGACAAATAGCCTGTGCTTTGATGGTTGCAGGGGGGTCAGGGTGAGTATGAGCAGTTCTTTCACACTCATATCTACTGTATAATATATACAATTTATAAAAAGGGTCACAAAGAACAAAACAAGTATTTTCTGCTAAAATTATCTTAATTTACTGTAATTATTTGAAAAACTCATGTCAGAACCAAACAAACTATCAATGGCTAAATGCAAAATCACAAGTTTCCCCCCCAAAAAATCTCAGGGAATCACAAATGGTCATTTCTTCATTTTAAAGCAACACATTCTCTAAGTAGCAGCGCCCCCTGCAGCCACAGTTTGTTGAACTGAACGCTGGACATTACCCATGATCCTCTGCTTCCTATCAAATCCCTCAAACTCTGTTCAGAATTCTTCATGTTTTAACAGTTTCCTGCTGAATATTGGAGATAAACTCTGGTTTTTAATAACTTCAGAGTCTTTAACTGATCTCAGTTCAGCTTCACTCTTCAACTGGAGCTGAATGTGACAGTTGAAGCAATATTAGGCATAATGGGGCATAACCTTAATTTAAACATTTTTGGTATGTGGGTTATTATATTGATGTAACATATGTTTTCTGTACAATCATATCTGTTCCATCATAACAGTATTTCAAATACAGCTTAACACCTCAAAATAACTTTACTACACAGTCTCAAGGGGCTTGTATATACTTTCCACTCTAACCACTAGATGGCGGCAGAGTGCTTCCAATACCTTCCTTGGTATGTGTAGTATTTGCACCATCAGGCACAATCTTCACCTCAGCGGCATTAAGACCGGAATGGGGTTTGAGGCAAATTTGCGACATTCGTCCACAAGGGGTTAACTGATCTCAGTTCAGCTTCACTCTTCAACTGGAGCTGATTGTGACAGTTGAAGCTGAGACTCTCAGTCAGTTCTTCTCACTGGAGATCGAACCCACTCACCAAAGTGACAGAGAACAGATGGAAACTTTCTCCATGTTCACAGTCACTCAAACATCAAACTCCCTTTAATCAAGCCGATCATTTCACCAACAGAAGTTGCATCGGGTTGATTTAAAAGACAAAATCTGTTGGAAGCATTAGATCAGAGGATTCCCCCCCCCCCCCCCCCCCCTGAATAGAGAGACACTTTCTGACAGCGTCTCGTCAAAATGGAGAAGTGTGAAGTCTTACCTGTGAGCAACAAGCCCAGGAAGAACCCTCCACGCTCGCCTCTAGCGTCCGCTCGGTTCCACCAAATGTCAGTTTCTATGTCAGATACGATACATTAACATTCTCGTGGACGCACAAATAGATGGAAACATTCGGCCCCTTTGGGTGAATTCTCTCCATTTCCTCCCGATATGAGGCGAATATATATCTGTAGCCCGAGGCATTGGCAGGACTCATTAAGGGGAAATGAGGCCTCACAGCCATGTGAAGGTGGCCTCGACTGTGTGTGTGTGTGTGTGTATGTGTGTGTGTGTGTGTGTGTGTGTGTGTGTAGCGGTAGATTTGTGAAAATTTGCTGTATGTGTTGTGTTTAAGATGCAGAGAGAGAGAGAGAGAGAGAGAGAGAGAGAGAGAGAGAGAGAGAAAATGTTTTATGTCATTGTGCTTCTGTACAGAGATGCATTTCAAGTAATTTACAATAAGTGTGTGTGTGTGTGTTTGTGTGTAGTTTTGAGCAGATATGAATTATTAACGGCCACTTGTACAAAGTTGATAAGCAGAAGGGGAAACTACATGAAAACATAACTTTCTATCGTCTGCCAAAGCTTCCAAGGCACCGCAGATAAATATGAATCCCTCTGCTCCGCCTCCCGAGCAGGTGCCATCTTTTAAGCCCCTCGTTAAACAGTGCACTCTCCTCTCATCCAGAACCATCAGGCCACAGATTCAGTTAATGGCGGCTGCCAGACTCTCAGAGACAAACCTCCTCTTCCACTAAAGACAAATATGTCTCCTCTCCATGTGCAGAAACACCACTCGTTCCACGCCGTGCATTATCTTTTCATAGGACTCAGAAGCTGCAGCTTTTTTAGAGCTGCGATGATCTCTGGATAATCCTGTTGAGTTTTCAAGAGGGAATGGAAGTGAGGACGTCCGATTCAAAGGCTCCAGACATTCTTCGGAGTTTGTCCTTCAAGTCCCATAACGTCCGAGTGGACACATTTGGGAACAAGGGACATCGATGACGCTCCTGCTCTTCCAGAGACCCGGGATTTCACCTGTTTTCTGGCAGCAAAATACATGAAAAATTCCAGTAACCCTAAGTAGCAGATCTCCTTCACATTCCCTCATTGTGTGAATAACAGATGAATGCACACACACTCATGAGGCCCTGGTGTAACACCTGACAGATGCAAAACTTGAAAAACATGAAGGGTTCAAGCATCTCAGGATGAAACAGAAAACAAGATTCAAGAGACTTCGGCCCAATGCCGGCCTCAAATTGATCTGCACAGAAGAATTGATGCTCCTGCCTCCTGCCTCCTGCCTCCTGCCTCCTGCCTCCTGCCTCCTAACTCCTGCCTCCTGCCTCCTGCCTCCTGCCTCCTGCCTCCTAACTCCTGCCTCCTGCCTCCTGCCTCCTGCCTCCTGCCTCCTGCCTCCTGCCCCCTGCCTCCTGCCTCCTGCCTCCTGCCACCTGCACCCTGCCTCCTGCCTCCTGCCTCCTGCCTCCTGCCTCCTACCTCCTGCCTCCTGCCTCCTGCCTCCTGCCTCCTGCCTCCTGCTTCTTGCCTCCTGCCACATGCCTCCTGCCTCCTGCCTCCTGCAACCTGCCTCCTGCCTCCTGCCCAGGCCTCCTAACTCCTGCCTCCTGCTTCTTGCCACCTGCCTCCTGTCTCCTGCCTCCTGCCTCCTGCCTCCTGCCTCCTGCCTCATGCCTCCTGCCTCCTGCTTCCTGCCTCCTGCCTCCTGCCTCCTGCCTCCTGCCTCCTGCCTCCTGCCTCCTGCCTCCTGCCTCCTGCCTCATGCCTCCTGCCTCCTGCTTCCTGCCTCCTGCCTCCTGCTTCCTGCCTCCTGTCTCCTGCCTCCTGCCTCCTGCCTCCTGCCTCCTGCCTCATGCCTCCTGCCTCCTGCTTCCTGCCTCCTGCCTCCTGCCTCCTGCCTCCTGCCTCCTGCCTCCTGCCTCCTGCCACCTGCCTCCTGCCACCTGCCTCCTGCCTCCTGCCTCCTGCCTCCTGCCTCCTGCCTCCTGCCTCCTGCCTCCTGCCACCTGCCTCCTGCCTCCTGCCTCCTGCCTCCTGCCTCCTGCCACCTGCCTCCTGCCACCTGCCTCCTGCCTCCTGCCTCCTGCCTCCTGCCTCCTGCCTCCTGCCTCCTGCACCAACCCCCTTCGCCTGAACGCTCCCCAGACTTCTGAGTTTTGAGAAGAGAACCTCCTGCTGTGTTCTCGTGAAAAGGCAAAGACGACTCATCACGGTGCACTGCAGCATTTTAAGGATCTATTCAAATATTTAAACCACATTTTTTCGAGGGTCTGACTTTCTAACCTCACTCATTTGGGTTCTATGTGAATTATTAACTGGCAAAGTTTGAAATATCTTGAACAGTCATCGCTCTGTGCACTACAGGGTCAGAAAAACATAGCTTATCAAGAATTATAAGATGCTCCTAACTCTCCACTTTCTGCGTCACATCCGATGCAACAGAGAGGAGGCTGCTCCCCGTGATCTCAGGGAATGAATGAATTAATACACTTTCATTTCATTTTGTCACCCTCTAATTCTTTATCTCCCTTTTGTTAATTAACTTGTTTTCAGTTTACTAAAACCATCTATTTCATTAGGCTGCATTTGATTGATGGCAAATCAATGTCCCTGAGTCTGGTCAGAACAAACCTGCAGCACAGCTTCTCTCTGCAGCTCTGGGTTTTAATGGGCTGCTGCAGGTTACAGATTTAGATTTTCTGTACATTGAAGTTCCTGAAATAATAATAATAATAATAGTAGTAAAAAATATGTCCCAACAAATTTGGGGACATTAGCAACCATATTGTATAAAACCCTTTTCCTCATGCAACAGCCATGTTTCATTTTCACTCTAATGTGAGTCTGATCGTGGCTCATTGATATTAAGCATCTATTGAGTATTTATGTAGCATAACATTTTATATAATGTTTAAAATTAGCCACAAGGGTAAAGGCATTTTATTACTTTTTAATCCCAGTGAGGCTTTGCAGGTGAATAACGTGAATACTCCCTCAACTTGCATAAAAGACAAAACCCCACAATCTGGCTCCACAGAGCAGTTTATGTATATTTCAAAAGGAAAACTGCAAAAATGAAACAAATGTCAACGCACGTGAGTTGGTGGTGAAACTGTTCTTTACCTCCAACACTGATAAGTTTGATCTTTTATTCATGAAACGTATGAATCATTTCTATTTCAGTGTCAAAGCACTGAGGGGGAGCAGAGAGAAACACGGCACGTAATATAAACACATAAAAGAAGAAAGTCTCGTGGTTGTTGGATGTAAAATAAAGCATCAGGCCAGTTCTTTCCTTTGTGGTACAGCACAGTATTAAAGTCCGACAGGTATATAGAGCATTTTGTTTTTCTGCTCACACCATAGACTGTAATTAAAGATGGACGACACATCTCCACTTCCTCCCATTGTACAAAAATAGGCTAAAATGTCCCTGGTATGGGAGATACCATCTTCTGTTGGAGCCAGAATCTGTGGAGAAGTGATTTAGAGAAACTTTAAAACGAAATTGAACATCTTATTGGTGCCATTTACATTTATAGATAAACATCAAAGTCTAGACTGTGTATAAAGATGGAGGACACGCCCCCACTTCTTCCAACGATCAAGAAATGGAGCCGAGATATTTTGGATACCAATAACGCCATCTTGGGCGTTTGAAGCCAGAAACTGAGCAACAGCAAACGAGGGTTTGAGCCCCAGTATCAAATTTCCACCGATGGAACCAAATTATTCACATTCATCAAATAACTAACCCCACTTATTACTCCGGTCCATCTACAGTCCATGATCCACGCTTTGTTTAAATCATCGATGCAAAGACAGGAAGTTTAATCACAAACATCCCAAGATCCAGGAAACAAGGTTCTTTACGGGCGACAGCTTAAAGAGGAACAGGGTGCAGCAGCTTTTAAAGAGGGAAGACAACGTGCTGCTTCGTTCACCTGAGGACGGAGCATTAGTGAGGCTCCGTAAATCAGACGTGGTTGAGTTATGCTGCCTACGCCCACTGGGTGATGGGGATAATATTGGGCTTTCTGGATGGCTGCATCAAACACACACACATTCACAGGCACACACACACAAAAGATTTCCATTAACAGAAGCTTTCACTGCCTATAATCTGATCCATTAGCCGGACCAACTATTCCTCTCAAAGTCCAGAGTGGCTGTTCCTCAGCCTCAAGGCCTAAAACCCAAAGTACATGAAGCCACAAACTCACAGAAAGAAACGAATCAAGCACAGATTCATTTCTACTCACTTGCATATCTCATATTTAGTGCATTTGAAACATTGATTCATCTTCCTCGCACCTCGGCAATCTCTCTCTCCCTCCCTCTCCCTCGCTCTCTCATGTTTAATCAGTGCACCGGGCGGTTTACTCTGCAGGGGACTGTGAATTATTGATGCCAGGGCCTCGTGGAAAAGGAGGAGAAGCAGCGGGAAGAAGGACGGAAAAGGAAAATGAGCGAAGCGAGAGACATAACATTTTCCCCGAGTCGGCCGGTGTGGATGTAGATGGACAGATGAAGAGATGAGAAGAGGGAAAGATAGGCAGATAGATAGCACAGAGATAGAGAGAGCGAGAGAGATTTATTTTACTCCCATCCCTCGTCTCATTATCATCTCTTTTCTAAACCAACGCCTCGACATGTGGAGTCACGCTGGGAGGGCTGCAATTCTGACGGAACTTCAGCAACAAAGCCTCAACTTCCAAACCTGCACAGCTCCCCAGAGAGAAGAGTCCCAGTCTGTGCAGCTGCTTTATTCTGCTCCTACGCTTTTAATGTTTTGCTCTTGAATAAACATCGGGAAAGATGTGTATAAAATTGGGGAAAGGATTTGAATATGTTCACCTCCAAACCCCCCGACACCTCTCGGTTACTTTAGGGTTGGAGGATTTTTGGTCTTGTCAATGCAGTGAGGTGGAAAGTCAGGGTGGAGAACTGCAGGGGCTTCATGGTCCGGTTTCATTTTCATGGAGGAAAGTAGAGTTTGTACCAAGGACACACAATTAATGGTCACTTCTGCTTAACAACAACAACGACATATATACCTTAGGTTTATTTCCCGTTATCGACGACTTCCCCTGGTGCCAGTCAGACCAGTGATGGGTTGACGGACCACTTTGATTATCCAGCAGCTTGCGGCCCTAACGTATGGTAACACAGTGCTTCTCATTCATGGCGGATGTCACGCGAAAGCTAACATGAATTAAAAGAAGTTGATTGAGCAAAATGGACTAAGATCTGAAAGGAAAGAGGAGGGGCCTGGCTGCTGGTGCCTGGTCTGGGTGAGAAAGTCCAGGAGCATTTTTTTCTTGCTTCAAACACTGATTTAGTGTCTTGAGAAGATTTGTAGAAGTTCCATCCACTGAAAAACTCAACTTCTTTTATCGATTTTGATAAAGATGAGACAAAACAACTAAAACAATATACATGACAGCTCCTTCTGTGCAAACGTTACAACTACAGAAGTAAAATAATGAAGGTTTACTGTCAGTAAATAGAGAAAAGGCTTCATCCGCCATCTGTTCGACAACAAATGGATTTATCAGACCTTAGTAATTGCTTCTACTTTCCATTGTTCACTGTGATGAACAGCATCAATTGGAAAGTTTGCCCTGACCTGCTCCTGAACAGGAGACATTCGGGTGCCGTCATTAATATTTGACAAAGTCCTGCTTTCACTCTTCCTTTCACTTAGTGATCAGGGAGTGAGTGTTGTGCTGAGCTCCAGGTTGGAACTGGGTGCCTGAAAACTCTTCATAACATATTTGATGTTGTGATATCAAAGATCTTATTAAACAAAACAGACTTTTGGGCTGTTTCTACCAAAATGTCAACTACACTTTACTAAACTCTTTGATAATCTGTTTCTTAGCTAATTTGTGCTTCTTCAGCATCGACCTTTACGCAGATGACACCCACCTCTACCTGCACAACATGGGATCTGCACGCTCACACCTGGAACATCCTCAGGTACAGACACACACACAAACCTTCAGGTGGAAGGCTTCTACAGCAGAGCATCGATTGTGCACTCGACACGTTTACATCTCAAGGGACAAGTTTGTGAGGGTAAAATAAAATATCAACTATATTTGTCTTGGAATACAATAGGAATTTAAAAGCATCTGTATCCTTTGCTCCACAGGGAGGATACTGCGGAGGTGAGAAGATGATTTTTTGTCTTGTACACTAATATATTCACTAGACACCATGATTGTGTTCTAAAAGTGGTTTGTTTAAAAAGAAAAAGGCCGGAAACTCTGCCTCAAACTCATCATAATTAAAGACATTTAACCTGGAGCTCGTCTGCACAGAACAAATGGAGGTTTTGAGGACACAGAATGAGACCTGGGGTGGACGAGCACATTATCTGACTGGAACTATGATAATTACACCATTACATTTCTCGATAAAAGGAACAAACAGCACAGGAAGGACATGGCAACAGCAGAAATGGGATTACAGTGTAAAATTAGCAGCAGATACAGAAACTGAGGACAATCAACGACTTAAATGAAAACACATTATTGCTCTTAATTGTATTTATAGAAAAAACTAACCTCGATTCGGAGTAATAGCACATCTCCTTTTTAATTTAGCTTTTTCTATTTTACGGAGGGAAACCGCAACTAATTAAAATCAAAATCCAAACGAGCCACAAACAGACGTCATATCTGTCAACTCCCAGATGGCGGGCGGGAGCGGGAAGACAATAAATAGCTGAAGGCGAATAACGCAAACAGACACCACGCGGGGACTAAGCGAGGAGTTGTTAGTGAAGTTATTGAGCTGGAAACTCTGAGATCAACCCCCCCCCCCCCCCCTCCCCCCTCGGGGCAGACACAGAGATAAAAGTTGGACGATATTAGCGAGGGCTGCCCACCACCTCATCTGGTGACTAATGCAATATGGGGCCATCAACAATAACTGGCGTGTGAGGGAGAGAAAAGGAGGTGTTTTCATTTTTTGAGTCAAAGAACATTTGATAATATCAGAAAGACATTGACGCTTATTTCAGAGGAATGAGCACACACAGGCTCATATATACAGTATATATATATATTTATATAGAAGAGGCAAAAAGCGGTTTCCTCTGTCTGTATCAGTCACCACACGGGGACACAGAGTGGACAATTTGTTAACATCACCGACGTACTCTCCAATAAACCGACGCCCTAAATTGCCTGGGCAGGATTACGCTCCTTCAGGATCGTGCAGGATGTTTCCCAGACGAGGATTAAGCCCAATCTTATTTCAAGGATTGCTTTGTAATGGATTTTATTTTTTTCCCCTTCCATGGTGTAGAACAGCTTTAAACCTGTTTGGGAGACGGGGCCTGTAGGCTTTACTCCTTTGTCCATCGCAGTGAAATGTAATTAAAGAAAAAAAGGGCCTTTCCCTGCTCGGCTGTGTGAGAAGTCTCATTTCTCAGTATCTGTTCTTACACATCCAGCTTCCACGTGTGCACCCGTCTGCACCTGAACACACCAGGAAGTCACGTGGGAGTTAATTAGGCTGAAAAGACACAGGATCTTTAACGGTCTGCCCTCAGGTGACTTCTATAGAGAATCAACTCCTGCTTATCTCGATGCCGACAGGATGGAGAGAGCGAGTGTTCAGATTAGAGATTAAAGAAGGTCACATGTGACAAAATCACAGCGTTTACATTCAATTAGGACGCACCTGTCGGCTATAAGGGCCAATCTGTACTTTATAGTTCTAGATATGTCATGAACAGCTGCTTTGGTTCTTTATGTCATCAGAAATATTCCTCATATGTGGGATATTGTTT